>NW_026606713.1:312500-565000 GCF_029890125.1 Rhinichthys klamathensis goyatoka | reverse complement strand
ACTAGCTAGGTTGCTAGTTAGGAAAATGAAGCGCATTTTTGTGTTGATTGCTCTTTAGAAACAATCACCTGCAGCTTTTGAAGGACCTCCATCTGCGTTTGTTTATGCTATAAACCGCCATCATAAACACTGAGAGAGCCTTCGGACAGATTCCCAGATCATTGTTTACACACCTGTAAGGTTAGCAGATGATATTAACCTCATTTCCTCACTAAAGCGTGAATGTGTGTATTTGACCAATACGCCTCAGACTACAGTAGTCCGATGGCATTCCAGCAGGATGAGCTATTAGCAACAGCTGTGTTTTTGTCCAAATCCTCTGTTGCTATGCGACAGGCTCATTGGATGTCCGTAGACCCACGACAGATGCCGCTGCTGGTTTGCGTATTCGTCCTTCCAGTGTGTACAGGGTTAAATTAAAGCTAACCCCCATGGACTGACATTGTGCTTTCCTGAAGTGGATATTTTTGTAATTGCCTCGGCACTATATTAGGTGCTGGAGCTGCTGTAGTGTGCGCACTGTGCTGCCCGACGGTCATGTAACTCGTTGACAGCCTTCGAGGAGATATTTAAAGGGGACATATCATGCAAATCTGACTTTTTCCGTGTTTAAGTGGTATAACAGGGTCCCCGGTGCATCTACCAACCCAGAAAACGTGAAAAGTGACAACCCAGTAACTTTGTTTACGTAACGTTAAGCATGTCAAAAAAATAAGCCGATCAGAATTTGCTCCCCTTCTGACACAGGAAGGGGATCTTATTATAATATTACCGGCCCTTAATCTGCATGTTTCCTCCACGCGCCACCATTTGGTTTCGCAAGCGACAACAGTGTAACCAGTTCTAACGCAATGGCGAAAGTTCGAGCAAAGCATGTAACTGTTCTGTCGTCGCTGCACAGACGAGCACAGAACACTCTTTGACCAAACAATGTCACGGCTGGATGTCTTATAAAGACCTCAGAGAACTGTGTCAACTTGTGTAAAAGTTAAACATGACAGTACATGCAAGTCAATGAGATGAATCAATGTAACTCAACAACAACTAGCTACATAAAAATATCCACTAACCATTCAGAAAGGTCCAGGTGCATTTCTGAGATTTTTGATGAGTGACACTATTCGCGTGTTTTGTTATTGTCGAGTATCCGAGCTCGTGTAAAGGATCGGCTCTCTTCTGAATGGAGGCGCGGAGCAGCAGCTCATTTGCATTTAAAGGGACACACACAAAAACGCACCAAATGCTCACACCCAAAAAGGGTCAAATTTGACTTCTAATAAATGATCAGGGGGATATTTTGAGCTGAAATTTCACAGACACATTCTGGGAAACCATAGATTTATATTAGCCTACATCTTGTGAAAAGGGGTAGCCTGACTTCGTCATACTCATATTCTAGTCAGAATGTGAGTCTGATACTGCTCCATAGGGCTTTGATTATGAGGCGTGTCTTAACCAGGAAAAACAACAACTCTGCACTCAATTGGATAGACCTACAACCAATCAGAGCAAGGCAGTAAGTGTTTTTTTTATGACCTATGCAAAGTTGTCAACAGAACCGAACAGAACTCAACTACAGGCACGCTGGAAGTAGTAAAATAATGAGTGTTGCTTCTTTTACTTGGTCCTCCATGAGTGCGACCAAAGGAGAAACCACAACGACCACAGGGTTTTCATTGCGTCCCATCTTCTTAGTGACCATCGGAGCCAGCTGATAAAATAAACTTTTGCCGAATCCCATAGGAAGGACGGCAAACACATCTTTCCGATCGACAAATGCCTTGATTGCAGTTCTCTGTTCGTCTTTTAAAATGAATGCGCTGTCGATTTCTTTTACAACAGACGCGACAGCGGAATCTCTACATCTCAGTTCTCCAGCGGCAGTCATCTCTGAGGGAAACCAGTTCAACCCAAGCGCTCTTTGATAACGCGATGATTACGTCCCTGCAGATCATCTGTCCATCATCGTATAAAGCCCGCCCTGGCAATTTGATTGGCCCGACTAATTCTGAACCGATCATAATTACTCCTCAATGGATCGAGTCCAGACCGAACTTCCCGACCAAAAAATGTTGTGGGCGGGGTTCGGGCTGGCATCCAGGCTAGAAAAGGGGCATAATATGTCACCTTTAACAGATTTGATGCTATGAGCTGTGTGGATATAAACTTTGCCCACATGAAAATATTTTACACAGCCGCTAATATTTGGTGACTGTATTTTACATTTCCTAACTGTATGTCATTAAATAATCTATAATATTTAGGCCTTGTAGCTACAAGATTAATAGTTAAAAGATTGTGATCTCGTTCCTAAATGACAATGATACAAATCTGTCTTTCAACATCACAAAATGGTTAGGGCCTATGTCTTACACAAATATTTAAATAATCACAAAAGTAACTGGGATGAAAGTTTATTGTTCATACACTGATGTCTACGGTAACGAATTAAAGAGCAAATCCTTTGGAAAGTAACTTGATTTGACTTAACCTTTTGAAGATTGTATCGATTGCATTGTTAGGCCAGTAGGTGGCGACAAGTGACTTAAAAAAAATGTGTTTGTCATTGAATCATTCATTCAAGAGATTAATTCAAAAACGCTGATTCATTCAGTAACTAATATTAGCGTCACTTCCTGTCTCCTGAGATACTAATAATAACTTTTATATATTGTATATTAAATAATAAATAATTTATTGACTCACAGTTAGGAAATGTAAAGTATATATATATAAAGTATTTATTTTCATCGGGCATAAACAGTAATTCATACCATTTTCTTCAACATTTTATTATAGGCTACTGTTTTCTTTTAACTTTTTCTTTGTTTGCCGTTTGTCTATAAAAAAAAAATCCATGGCATATTATCTGTTTTCCCTTTGAAATGACTAACATTTATCTGTAATAATCGGGCGCCCCTCCAGACACACATACACACACTGTTCACAGGTCGTCCATTTAAACGGCACACCTCTTCACGAACCTTCCTCTGTTTTAGCGGCATGCTGAGCTCAACATTACGGGGCTGTATTTTTAGCAGCTTGCCTTGGCCAGCGTCGGCTGAGCACTTGTGTGCTTTAACTAGCACGTCGTGTCATCACAACAGGCCCGAGAGCACCATCTGTTCCTCGCTCTTCTCCAGCTCTGGCTGAAGCGTTGGCTGGGAAAACCGACGTGTCAAGTGCTTAGCTGGAGAATCTGACCGCGGCGAGGCATTGTAAAGTCTACAAAAGCTGGAATATATAAAAGGTCATAAGAGAGTAGCTGTGGAAAATGTAAAATTACGTTGTTTTGTTTGCCACCCCTCTTGGAAAATTCATCTAATGCCAGCTTCAAATAGTTGCTTTTACATTGTTTCTGGCTTCTGGTTTCTGGGAGAGAGCCATTTATGTTTGTTAGCTTAGTCAAACTTATATATAATATATTAATACTTTTATTCGGCAAGGATGCATTAAATTGATCAGAAGCTAAAGGCATTTATAATGTTACAAATAAAATAAGTACAAAAAAAAATACAAATAAAAGCTGTTCTTTTGAACTTACTATTCATCAAAGAATCCTGAAAAAAAAACTATCATAGTTTGCACAAGAATATTAAGCAGCACAACTGTTTTTAACATTGATAATAATCAGAAATGTTTATCGAGCATCATTCAAATCGTCATATCAGAATGATTTCTGAAGGATCATGTGACACTGAAGACTGGAGTAATGATGCTGAAAATTCTGAAAATATTTCACAATATTACTGTTTTTACTGTAGTTTTGATCAAATAAATGCAGCCTTGGTGAGCAGAAGAGAACGTCTTCAAAAATTAAGAACATAGGCTATATATATGTGTGTGTGTGTGTGTGTGTACAGTACATACTTTTATAGTTTAATTTAGGCAAGCCAAGGCACGTTTATTTATATAGCACATTTCATACACTATGGCAATTCAAAGTGCTTTACATAGAGAGGAAATAATCACAAAATATAATCAAGGAAAATTCAAACAGTTATTCAAAAGCTCTACATAGAAAGGAATTAGCAATTCATAGAGCTTTGCATAGAAAATAGACACAAAATAAAAGCAGGGGGAATTAAAGCAGTTATAAAAGGAATTAAAGGAGATAAATGATACTGTTATAAAATGAATTATAGTAAAATGAATTAAAATAGTAAAAATATGATACATAGAATAAGCTTCTCTTCTGGCAAAACACCGGTGTATGTCATTTTGACTGAGATTTCCCCATTTAGTATAATTTTTTGCTTCTTTCTTGAAAATTGAAATTCCAATTGCACTTTAGTTCAATTCTATTCAAATTCAGTTATTTATATCAAACAGCGGTTTGAGCAGCCTGAGATGAACTCTGGAGATTGATCCTGGAAAGATGTAAGCAGAACCTGCTAGCCTCGTCCACAGATGGTTTTTACGTTTGCTGCAGGTTGATGAAGCATATATTACTTGAGCTGTCAGTTATTTCCGTCGAGAGCCAGAGAGGAAGGCTGATGCATGCCTAAGTCAGGTTCAAATAAGCAAATAAATGCCAGTGGACACCCGAGAACAAAATGAATACGCGCCGTTTATCTGTACAGGCCAGTAGGGGGATTGTGGGAAGGGATGACAGATGAGGTGGACGCCATGCAAACTGAACTTCTAGAGCTTTCCAGGCAAACTGCATAGTAACAAGTATACTTCACATTAGTTTGTGCTAAAGATTATGGGAGTTTTTTGCAAATAGCTAAAGTTAACAGGTCTGCTCTTTGGTGTCTTGCTTTAAAATGAAGTTAATGAACAATTATGATGTAATGAGAGTAATCTTGAATTTTGGTGATACGCACCGTTCTAAAGTTTGGGTTTCTTCTTCTGTTTTTAGAAGTCTGCTCTGCAAGCCTGCATTTATTTGATTCAAAATACAGTAAATATTTTAAAATATTAATTCAAATACCTGTATTCTATGTGGATATATTGTAAAATGTAGTTTATTCCAGTGATCAAAGCTGTATTCTCAGCATCATTACTCCAGTCTTCAGTGTCACATGATCCTTCAGAAATCATTCTAATATGATGATTTGATGCTCAAGAAACATTTCTGATTATTATTTATGTTGAAAACAGTTGTGCTGCTTAATATATTTGTGCAAACCTTTATTGTTCAGGATTTTTTTGATAAATAGAAAGTTCAAAGAACTGGATTTATTCGAAATATAACTATTTTGTTACATTAATCAATTTAATGAGTCCTTGCTGAATAGAAGTATTAATTTATCTAAAAAAAAAAAATCGTATTGACCCCAAACTTTTAAAAGTGAATATCATTCTGTACTTTGTTTCCTTACACCTTCTATAATGAAAAGCTTAGCATACAATATGACTGGAACCAATTTGATTGTTCATATGCATCTCCATAGTTAACATTAGTCTTTATATGCACGCAGTCATTTAAAATACACTTTTGATATCAACTTAAACTCCAACTTCTAAACATATATGATAGGCTATATGGTACTTCAAAAGATACCATAGTACATCATGTGTAAAACAGTACGAGTGCTGCGATACAGTGTGCTCTGGGGTTCATAAGGGCAACTGGCCACTGCTGGTTATTTTTAGGATGAGGGGTCTATTATCGGTCTTATCAACAGATAATCCAACCATTTGGTAGCCATGTGTCCATCACTGAAGCTCCACTTGTTATGAAACCAGGGAATCCCCCATATACACCAACTCGGCATGTTATGAAACCAAGGCTACGCTTGACCAGTTATTTTTTGGTCTGAAACTCTCAAATAAGATAGATCCAAGTCAAACGGTGCGTCTGTACTATATATGAGTAGTAATAGTGTGTAGTATGAATGTAATCTAGACGTACTACATTCACCATGTTGTCATTATCACGTGATCTACCAGTGTCAGTTGCGTCGCTTCACAGCCATTCACAAATCCTCTCCCGTGGCCTCATGGGATAGTGAAGTACCTATACCTCGTATGCCAGAGATGTGCTGTGTTCATTCACTATTCCCTACATTACTCCTCGAATATAGTCCATTTGAAGGAGTGAATGAAAACGAGTGAGTGAATTCGGACACTGAATGCCCTTCGAGGGCTGCAGCTTTAGCGTAGTTTGTGCTGATTAAAAATCATTTGAAACGTAGCAAACTGACAGCTCCAGTAGTAATGAAAAGATGTATCTTGAACTCTGTCATGGAAACTAGCATGTATAAACCTTAATTAAACAATTTAATAACCAGTTTAAAGGGAATTTATACCTGTATGATATTACACTGTGGCCACATTGGACCAGAGGTTTGGAAAATGGATTCGGCTGCAAGCGCCATCTTCTGGTCAGACGCGGGAATTCATTCGGCATGACCGTCACAGTGCATTATGGGTATTCTCTAGCCGTTGAGTGTACATCAGTTGTACTCTCGTTATTGCGGTGCATTATGGGATTGAATGAGTGCACTCGATAACGTCCACTATGGTTTCGGACACCACTACAAATGGCTGTATAACCTCAAATAGTGTCCTATTTAATGGTGTAGGGCGCGATTTCAGGTTCAGCCAATGAGAAGTGTCGTAAACTGAATCATACCTGTCGCGCAATTGTCCGTGAATTTATCCGGGTACTGTTCGCCTACTGTTTTTCGAATAATATGTATTCGGACAAACTACTCATTTGGTGTACTGTTTTCACCTACTATATAGTAGGGAAGTTCAATTTTGGACACAGCCAAAGACTTTTACAGTATTAAAAAAAAAAGAAAAAAGAAGCTGTTATTTTAAACGTTCTATTAATCAGAGAATCCTGAAAAAAAATGTATTACGATTTCCTCAAGAATATGAAGCAGCACAACTGTTTTCAACATTGATGATAATAAGAAATGTTTCTTGAGCAGCAAATCACTGTTTGATTTTTTATTCAGATTTGTTGCTCTAAAATAAGACTGATCAATGACTAAGTCAATGACTTTTACATTGTTACAAAAAAAATACATTTCAAATAAATGTTGTTCTTCTGTTCTTTCTATTCATCAAAAAATCGTTAAAAAAATGTATCACAGTTTCCACAAAAATATGAAGCAGCACAACTGTTTTCAACATTGATAAGTTTCTTGAGCAGCAAATCATCATTTAATTTCATACTCAGGTTTGATACTGTCAAAATCAGCCAAACTGTCAAAACCAAATTGAAATGTATTGTTGAACAGGAAACGTAATGGATGTTGTTGTGTTCTCCTCACTTCCTTCCTCCAAAAGAGATGTCATGCTGCTAATATGAGAGGAGCTTGTAATGAATGGCAGCGCTGCTAAATATAAACGTGGAGACATGATGTCTTCCCATTAGACTCCATTTATGTCTTCGCTCCTGATAACAGCAGCCTGGCAGGAAAACCCTGAGGCATTGTGGGTAAATATCTATGAACAATGATTGTAGAAGATTGTAGCATGAATATCAATATTGTGACATTAATAGTACAGCAATGCCCTGACGAGAAGTGTGCGAGACGAACACTGACGGCAAATAACTGTTCATAACCGCTACGATAATGAAAGCATTACTATTGCTGTTGCCTGTGTTAACTTGTGTTATGGATATTAATGACAGCTCAGATTACGTGGTTTATTGAGATTGTGTGGTGCTATTTGCTTATGATTCTTTTTGTCTTTAGGACAATACGTTGTCAAAACGATCTCGTTCACGCAGATTGCTGAAATGCTGTATTATCATGCCAGGCCAGTAGGCGGCGATGCCACTTTGTAAAGAAACACTACGCGACTATAGACTGAACACGTAATACACATGACGTCACCGTTTTCACAAATTCAAGTTTTTGTAGTTTACACAGAGACAATAACGGTACTGTTTTCAAAAACTTACACTTTGAAACCCTTTTTTAAAAGTTTGTGTTTAAATGGCCCCTAAAGTGCGTGAAAGAAAATCATTCTAAAATTTTCAACGGAAAATGTGTAGATACATTTGTTTTTGAAACTGTAAATGAAAGCCATGACCAAGTAGTTTTAGTATAGAAATTAGTGCATTTATGGTTATATTTATTCTAAGACAAATTACTTTATTTAATTAAAAAAAAGTACCAGTTTCCAAAAAATATTTAGCAGCACAACTGTTTTCAACATTAAGAAGAAATGTTTTTTGAGCACCAGTTCATTTTATATTCAGATTTGAAACTCTGAAATGAGTCTGATCAAAGTCAAAGTTTGCAAGACTTTTACATTGTTGCAAAAAAAATTATAAATTCCAAATAAATGTTGTTCTTTTGAACATTCTATTCATCAAAGAATCCTAAAAATATAAATTTCCACACAAAAATATGAAGCAGCACAACTGTTTTTAATGTTAATAATAATAAGAAATGTTTCTTCAGGACCAAATCATTGTGTGATTTTATATTCAGATTTGATACTCTAAAATAACTTTGATGATGTTACAAAAAATGTATTCTGTTTGTTTGAACATTCTATTCATCAAAGAATCCTGAAGGAAAAAAAGTCACTGTTTTCACAAAAATAATTGAAAGCATTGCTTTTACAATCTGAGGCAGCAATCACACTCTCATGGTCAAATTAACTTTTTACAAGGTGTTTGAAAGTCTGTAAAACTCTTTGTAAATCCAGCGGTACAGCCATCAGCTCACAAATAACAAATAGCTTGTCGATGCACCTTGGCAAAGACTAAAAGAGCTGTTTTATCAAAGGATACTAATCAAAGAGACCTCAGGAAGACCTGCTGCAGTCAATTATGCTCCGGTGTGGCTCGCCGGGAAATTTTTCCTCAGGCTTCAAATCAAGTTTTAACGTGTGTGTGTGTGTGTGTCTCTGCAGAGGAGGAAGCCGTTTTGGAATCCATCCTGAGAGACAGATCCCACATCGAGGAAACTCTGAGGCTCGCAGCAGATGATAAAGCAGGAGATTATGCTGGTGAGGACATGATACACACATAAACATCGTTTTATTTCAGTTTACAGGCTTTTCACACTATGTTGGCAGATGAATGTTGTCTTCAACATTGGGTTGAGCAACATTTCACACTAGCCTGCTGAAAAGAAAACAGCTTAACCACCTGGTTTAAACCAAGAGTTTCAATGCCAAGGACACGGAAATATGAGGATCTGCTTGCAAAACTCCCATTCCTAAAAAAAGAAAAGAAAATGCCAGCTACATTTGTAGTTTAAAAGAAAAACATTAAGAGTGACATTATAAAGAAAACATGTAAGCTGAAGCCATTTTTAAAATTGTAATCCTACCCATTATTATTAATATTAATTAGTAATATTAGTGTCTAAACCTGAAAAGAAACCCTTTCAATTCAATTCAAATTTATTTGTGTAGCACTTTTCACAATGAATAAGATTTCTTATGATTTCGACGAGTAAATATAAAACTGGGATGTTATCAAATTGTTAATGTGCTACAAAATTGGTAACCATTTTTATTTTTATTAATAAACACAAATGCATTAATATTAATATAAAAGTAACATCATAAGTTAATGATAAAATTGATTAATTAATAGAATTTCCCTTTTTTTATTACCACCAGTAATTTTACTGTTATCTAAAACAGTTTAAAATAATTTTTATTAATGGAAATAATGCTGAAATAAAACATATAAATACAAATTAGTTGAAAAACTTTTTTTAAAAAAAAGAAATGTTACCTTGCTAAATAATTGAAATTAAGTTTAAGTACTAAAATTATTAAAGCTAAAAAAAAAATAAAAATAAAAAAAAAACTATATATATATAATTTAAAAAGATGGCAATCACATAACAAAGAAAAGTTAAATTAAAATTAAGACTAAAACTAGAAATAAAAACGTATTCAAAATATGAATACGCTATAAATAATACTAAAATAGCACTGCCTGGCATAACTTCTGGTTTTGAAAACTAAAACTACAACACTGATGCTGTTTGAGGAGGCGACTTTTAAGTAACTATCAGATTTTATAATTTGTTTTTACAATCACACCAGCATTTATCTGCCACAAAACAACAACCCTGCTAAAATAATAAAAAAGAAGACAACGACCATATGAGCAGCTTGTAGGTTAGGAAGCATGAAAACGTGATGAGTCATCGCTGCTTGTGAATTGAACTTGCTATAAACGAGTGCAACAATTTAGTCCACGTGTCATATCAACTACCAGGAGAAAGTGGTTATCTAACTCAGCGGATTCGTTCCAAACTGAAGTACTACCTCAGAGGGGCACGTAGATGTTTTTAGGTTTGTTTACATTGCCGTCTCCTCTCATTTCCTCCTTTATCCACAACACCATCTGCAGTCTTTCCTCTCTCCGCTCGGTCCATGTGTCTGGAGCTGGATGTCATTCTCAGCTCTCGCTCTGTTTACTCTGTGTTTTCCTCCTTCAGCTGCACTGCAGAGGCTGAGAAAGATCTACCACAGCTCCATCAGGCCCATGGAGCAGGCCTACAAGTACAATGAGCTGAGACAGCATGAGATCTCAGGTACCACCGCTCTCCTGTCTGTCTGCGTGTGTTTGTCTGCACTCAAAAATATTCAGATTTATGTATTTGAGTTGCATATCAAATCTCCATCCATTTGGATTACACAGTTTTAACATACATCAATTAAAACAGATTTCTTTCTTAATTAGGCTTGTACCAAAGACTTTAGACATACAAAGATGGCACACCCATATTACTAATGAACAGTGTTGGGGAAAGTTACTTTTAAAGTCCTTCTGTAGTCAATAATTGTATCCTTTAAAACTTATCTTTGATCATCGTAATTACATATTTAAAAGGTTATTTTTTTGTCTTAAAAATTTCTTAAAATAGCTTGAATGTAACTCTACAGCCTCGCCTCATTTAGTATACGCGGTTCTATGAATATGCAAATGAGCCCCGCCTCCACTCACTCACTCCAGCTCAGAGATCCACACGTTGACGATCACACGTTGATCTGATTGGTTACAAGGTAGTTTGTGACGTGAGAAACACCAGCGATTTCAAACCATGTGTTTGAGACTGTCTTTGGTTCACTGCCGTTTTAAGGGGAAAATACTCAGCAATGGTGTTGAATTATGAATTTGCACATGGTTTGTCTTAAATCATATTAAAAACACCACATAGACTTATAAACAACATTAAAAGCTTGATTTTCACCACAGGAGGATTTTAAAAGTAATGCATTACATTATTGCGTTACTCCCTTAAAAATTTTACTAATTGTGTTATGTTACTTTTGCGTTACTTTTTCTCACCTGTGCTTGCTTGTTTGTTTTTAATAACAAAAAAAGTTATATTTTTGGCAAATGTAAAGGCCTTTTCACACCAAAAAGACACAAATAATAAGCCTTATGCTAAAGGAAATGCAAACTAACGCTGTAGAGGTCAATACTTATTTGAAAAAGTAACTCAGATATGTTCTTGTAAATTTAAAAGTAATGCCTTGTTACTTGAAAAAGTAATCTTTGGTTGAAACTTTGAACTTCTTCACTTTTAGCAGTGTTTTATAACGTCAGACTATACAAATAGCAATATGGTAAAATATCCAGAATAATAAGTGGCAAGATGTAGAGACGTTTAGATTTAATATTTTTATTTAATTTTGCTTGACTAAATTAGGCCCTTTTTAGACCTTAAATTTTGCTTAATAATATGAATAGTGTCAGAGTAATTGGTTTATTTATTTGTTCATGTATTTTATTTTATTTTTTATTTTTTACTATTTTTTTTTTAATATCGCATATAATATTTCCATTTATTTGGAATATGCAGTTTAAACTAATGAACGTTTTTCTCATTCATATGTAAATGAAACGGGGAAGATTTCTGCACTCAAAAAAAAAATCACAGCATAGTTTATTATTAACTATTTGCTTATATTTGGTTAAAATATGGTTACCTGCGGAACAAGCAATATTCCATTAATTAAAATGTATGCGATTGAAAGAAATTGGATTTATTGATGATAATATGATAAATATAAAAACCTGGTATTGTGTATTTAAAACTCTTTCAGTTACAGAAATCTATGTGTTTCTTACCAGTTTCATTTATGTATGATTATGTATCATTAATCACATTAAATTTAAAAGTTTGTTTATGATAAAACTGTGTGATCCAAATGGATGGAAATTGTATATGCAATTCAGATACATACATTTGAGTGTAGTTTAGCACTATATGGATGTTGATTGGTTCTTCATCGCCATTATATCATTCTCCATCACCCAAACCAAACCACTGAGCATTCATCATCATATTCATAAGGAAGAACCCAGGGGTTGCTGTGTTGAAATATGTATGTCTTTAAATGCTGATGCACTAATTGATCAATAGCTTTGAATTACCTGTCCTAAACTCACCACCAGGGGCGCTATTTGCGTTCTTGGCCCTGTAATTGTCGCTTGCAGCTACTGTATATTTAAACATAATTTCCCTGTGATCAGGAAATGTGGTTCTTTCATATGAGTATTTCATTTCACTCACAAAGTTCCAGATACATCAGAGCTGGTAAATAAAATACCACTATAAACAAAAGCTCCAAGACACTGTATTATTCAGGCCAGGCTAGTTGGCGAAGTCACTTTGTAGTTTGTAAAGAAACACTATGCAACACGTAATTCGTTCACCGTTTTCACAAATTCACGCTTTTGCAGTTTACACGGAGATGATAAAGGTATCGTTTTCAAAAACTTGGGGGCCGTTTACACGACACCGTTTTCAACTAAAAACGTAAAACTTTTTATGCGTTTTGGCCGTTCATTTACACAACGACAGCGCTTTGGGCGCCTGAAACTGCAAACTTTTGAAAACAGGTTTCAAAGTGCAAGTTTTTGAAAAGATACCGTTATACCTACACTATCCTATACCTACACTACTACAGATACCGATATCGTAAACTACAAAAAAACAAGAATTTGTGAAAACTGACGTCATACGTGTTTCGGTCTATAGGCGCATAATGTTTCAAAACAAACATTTGAAAACGGGTTTCAAAGTTCAAGGGTACATGACAATGATGTACTAAAAAACAGAAAAGTTTTTCCTTTCCTTTGCTTTTTTTTTGCTTTTTTTTTTTTTTGCATACAGGCGAAAACGTTGTCAAAACGACCCACGATGTCAGTTTGTAAACATTAGGCCTACTGTTTTGACAGCGTTTTCGCCTGTATGCAAAAAAAAAAAAGCAAAGGAAAAACTCTGTTTTTTACTAGCCTACATCATTGTCATGTAGGCTACCCTTGAACTTTGAAACCCGTTTTCAAATGTCTGTATTTTCAGGCCCCCGTTGTCGTGTAAAAAAAACAACAGTTTTCTGGTTTCGGTTGAAAACAGTGTCGTGTAAACAGCCCCTTAGTTTACAACAATGACCCTGCGCTGGACACGAGGCGTTGCCGTATCCCAGTATCGTGGCGTCTTTGAGCCGACACACGTGTGGTTCGTCATTCCACAGCTGTAGAGCTGGTGCACATCCAGACGCGGTCGAGGGGGGCCAGAGACACTGAGAGAGAGAGAGAGAGAGTTAAAATAGAAAACACAAAGCTTTCTTATAACTGCTTGAGGAACGACGGCTCCATCTGAAAGCAATCATGAGTTTCTCAACAGTCCTGGGTTTATATAAGACCTTCATGTGCTCGAGTCCTCACAAGTCTGCACAAATGTCTCATGAATACACATGAAATATCCGCTGTGCAGTTTTCTCTGTTTCTAATTATTTATACAGCGATAGCTTATAAAGAGGAGGTTCTGCAGGCATAAATCGGTTTTGGATGATTGAACTTTTGGACTTCTTGACTTTCAGCAGTCTTTTAGAACTTCAAACTTTAAAAATATGGCAATATATGCTGAATAATAAGTGACAATATTTATAGACATTTAGATTTTAAATGTATAATTTGCACCAAATAGGCTATATTAGGCCGTTTTCACACCGTTCATTTTGGAATAGTGACATATTCATAATTTTCCTATGTAAGCACATGTAATATGAATTATGCATAATTTACATTTTTAAACATTTGAAGGCTAAAGACACAATACTAAAACATTATTTTGTGTAGCCTGTGAAGTTTCATTTTGTAAAAAAAAAAAAAAAAAAACGTTTTAGTCGATTGACCTGAAGATACACTTAAAGTAGTTTGAGTTTGAAATGGAAGAGTTCAGAGCAACAGCGTCTTATGATAGTAAAGGTTTAAAACGCAGTGTGGGTGGACCGTGTCCTCTGTCTGAAGGGTGCCGAGTGAGTGTCCTGCTAACCCCTGACTGAACACTGGGATCCAGCTTGCCCCCTTGTGGTTCAGCATGGTATTTAACCCCCACACTTACCACAATAATGCAAGCCTGACTCTTACACATGTGTGTGAGGACGGAGAAACAAGCGATTCAAATATCAGCTGAGGGTCAGTGTGATCAAAGACTGCTGGTGGGGATCAGAGAAAGATAAAGCATCACATCACATGAATACATATATATATCTTGTAAAAAATTTTTTACATACATGTTTTTATTTACCTATTTACTTTATTTTACTTGTGTACTTAATTGTATGAGTTCGTTCATAAGATTCACCCATTTATATATTATATTTTTATATAGCTTTTGTCTTGTACACACAATAATATATTTATTTATTCATTTTAGAAAGGTTATGTGAAATTCACCAATTTATATATATATAAAAAAATCTTGTTCTACACACAAAAAAAATCATTCATTCATTCATAAGAATATAATTTGTGTTCAGTAACAGGACGGTATCTTCTAGAAATCAGTATGTGATCTGATAAATCAGTAATTGTGATCTGAAATCAGTAAATGTATCTGGACGAGCATCAAACCTCACCCACACCAACCTCAGCTCATCACGTGCCTCACAGGAAAAGTGTCACTCTCTGTCCTCCTCCTTAACCTCTTTCTGTGACCCCTTCACGTCCTCCCTCTTTCTATCTCTCTTCGTCCTCTGCCTGCACTTTTCCTCACACTTGTCATTTTCATCCCTGTCTCCCGACATCACCCGTCACTAAACAGCCTATCCTGGACGCACACTGGGGGACTCTGCCACAGGTGGGTAACGGGGCGCTTCACTGCATGGCACCGCCTGCATCGTCTCTGATCATCTGCCCAATTACCAGCAGCTCTCAATCAGCACTAATCACCGAGTCCACATCCAGACACTCTACACAGCACACTCTCATACAGTTTATTTTATTTTTATGGAGAATATAAAGCTCACTTAGTCTTTCAAATCATCCAAAGGCACATGCAAATGTTCAACCAGCAGATTTGGGTGAAAGTCTATAGATTTGGTTCAGCTATTTTTCTTCATCCGACTAATCAAATTGTCTAACTGAATTAATTCTGAACACTAATCAAAGTCTTTGTTCATGAGGATTTTGTGAGAATCATTTGATCAACCCTATTCCTATTATCAAAGGTTTTATTTTATAACATCGTTCTGTGGATTGGTGTGTGCAAAAAACAAATTAATCTTTGATGTGTCTGTTTCAAATGTACAAAGGTCAGTAAGAATTTTAAATTAAATTTTTTTTTTAATGTCTTCTATTCAGCAAGGGTACATGAAATTGATCAAAAGTTACAGTAAAGACATTATTATTTTACAAAAGATTTCTATTTCACATTAATTCTGTTCTTTTGAACTTCCTATTCATCAAATAATCCTGGAAAAAATGCACACAACTGTTTTCAACACTGATAATAATCAGAAATGTTTCTTGAGCATCAAATCCTAATATCAGAATGATTTCTGAAGGATCATGTGACACTGAAGACTGGAGTAATGATGCTGAAAATGTAACTTTGATCACAGGATTTTGCAGTATATTACAATAGTAAACATAGTTATTTTAAATTGTAATCATATTTCACAATATAACTGTTCTTACTGAATTATTGATCAAAGAAATGCAGACTTGGTGAGCAGAAGAGAAAAAATCCTACTGACCCCAAAACTTTTAAACAGTAGAGCAGAGTTGATGGATGCGTCCGAAATCACATACTTTCTTGAGTACGCATTTATTTTGATTAAGTAATTACTTCACGAGCGCTAAAAAAGTATGTTTGTTAATGTAATCTGGATGTACAACATTCACCATGCTGTAATCATCATGTGACCATTGAAAATGAGCCAGTGATGTTTCATGTGGTACCGTTGGGTTTCTAGGTATGAATCAGCCAACAAAACACTGACATAAATGCCACAAAACAGGTTGTGCAAATTAGACAAGCCCTAAAGACAGTACTGAACAGCATGTACCTCTGAGATATTTTTTGCATCAGATTAAATATCTAGCATCTACTCTGACTAAAGTCATGGCCTGGTCTTATGTCAGATGCTTTTATCAATTGACTACAACAAAGATCCTACACTCTTTAACATTAAAAGTTCATGAAGGTTTTCACATCGATGCCATAGAAAAAACATTTTTGGTTTCCCACAGAACCTTACAGTGAACTATTCTAAAAATAACCAATTTTTTTCTAGTGTGAAGAACATTTTAACAACCCTCTCTGTGCTTTATGGATGTTAAAGGTTCATCGATTCCAATAAAGAGCCTTTAAAGGTTCATCGATTCCGATAAAGAGCCTTTATTTTTGAGAGTGTGAAGGTTTGATGCTGGCTCTCCGGGTTTGTTTGGTATAACTGGACTCAAACTCGCAGCTTCTGTGCCGCTGGAGCTTCTTGACCTCTACACTATAGCTGAGGGGCCTTGAGGGATTGTGTTTGCACTGTTCTCCAGCACTTCAGAGAAATGACATGTTCTGCAGTTAATCAAGATGAAACAAGTTTCTCTTCCCAAAGAACACTTATTCTGTCCTCACAAAAGAGTCAAACGGCCTTCATCCCTTCATCTGAGCTCGTTCATTAGACATTTTCTTATAAAACAGATGAAAGTGATGGGGAAGTTCAGCTCAGATCATGTTCATTTATTTGTATGATTATGATACATGGCTGTTGGATCATAATCCTGACACTGACTTTTCATTTTACATCATTGAGGTTCATTTCCTCTATATTGATTTGATTAAATATTTTGTTAAGAACTATTAAAGTTGCTGATCACAAAAACACATGTTCTGTATCCTATGTAAATGTCTAATATTCATTTGCATATTTAACCTGTTAACTGTCACCCCCCTTTTTTTGAATAGACATGAAAATGCACATTTCGAACTTAAATGGTTGTAATTCAAGAATGCTTTGGAATATAGACGTAAGATTGGTCTTGTTTTAAAGAAGACATTTGGCAGATTTTTGTAGAAGTAAAATAAATTAAGAAAGTGAAACAGAAAAAAAGTTATAGAAGTTTGAGTTTATGTAAATGTACAATGTAAAAAAATTAATTATTCATATTTTATGTAAAATATATATTTTCAAAACCTGGGCTACTCTAAAACTGCTGAAAAATCAAAGCCAAAAATCTGAACAAGTTGTGTTTCAAATTTTAGGTTGATATCTCAAAAAATTAGCTTTCAGTAAGATTTTGTTTGGGCGCAGTACCAAACTTTTTCACTAGGTCACAACCAGACTCCATTACTGCCCATATAAGGGCGCCTCCATTTCCATATGTGTTTTGAGTGATATGAACCATTATTTCCACAATTTTCATACAATTTATGAAGTAGAAATCTTATTCAGAAGTAGTATGGGAAGTTTGGCAGATTTTGATATGAATTCAACCTCTAAGAAACACATACAAAAAACACGCATGTGCATCATAGCTCGCTGCCACATCACAAATGGTGAATTTATAATTTTTGTCTTTATAGTTCAAACATTTTCAGAGCTTTTTTTCTAAAATAATTGAATGGATGCTATCTTTTGAACTCTTGGCATGAAAACAAACTGAGGTTTCTACCATTTTTTCATGATTTTTCATGTTCATTGCTATTTCAAAATAAAGGTCTGAACACGCCTTAGGAGTATGAAAATATTCTTGTTACAAATTGATAAATTATGGCTCCTCTGTAATTTATTTTGAAAATCAGTCACCAAATATGGAAACTAGAGATTGTAAGCTTTCAAATGATATATAGTTTGTCAATATTACTTAAGGTTTTTACTAATATATTATTGCTTTAAAAATATAATGGCAAACGTCCCACCTGTGGGACGGTGACAGTTAAGGGGTTAAAGAGACCCGATTTGCATACATCGGACTTTTAAATAGGTGAAGTCACAAACAAATGTTTTTGTGTATTTTCATCAAAAATTAAATTGCACTCACATGCAAGTTTAAAATGACTTGATTAAGCAGCACAACTGTTATCAACATTGATAATCAGAAATGTTTCTTGAGCAGAAAAGCAGGATATTAGAATGATTTCTGAGGGATCATGTGACACTGAAGACTGGAGTAATGATGCTGAAAATGCAGGAATAAATTTACAGTAGAAAACAGTAATTTAATCAAATAAATGAAGCCTTGGTGAGGATAAGAAACTTTCAAAAATATTAACAAACCTTATTGATCCTAAACTTTTGAATGGTAGTGTAGAAACGTTAGACTTCAGTCAGATATGTTTATATCTGACTAATGTGATGCTAATGAAAATGACCCAGCGAGGGATAGATGTAATCTGTCTTAAATGTTATTGACCGAAGATGGAAGAAGCAACTCACTGAAAATCTTAGAGGATCAAGTTCATTATATTATATAAGTTCATTCATTATAAAGCTTTCTAGATAACTAGTAGGAAGGATTTTGATTAATGGTACAGGGTTCCACAAAAGCATTCCCACATATGGGTTTGGCATGGGTTTAGAGAATGCACACATGCATCCACACAACAATTTTTAAGAATTGTTTTGGGTCCTTAATGATTTTGATTCACTTGCACTGAACAATGTTGCATGGCGCATTCATCAGTCTTAACGCTTGCTGTTTCTGCTGCACACAATAAACAATGACTTTTCCACGAATGTACACCCAAGTGTGATGGTAGTTTACTTTCTGAGGTCTAAGGTCAAAGAGAAACATCCCCCCCAAAAATGAAACCCAATTACCCAACAACATGCTTTAAAGGGATGGTTCACCCAACGATGAAAACTCTGTCATCATTTACTCGTCCTCAAGTTGTTCCAAACCTGAATGAGTTTCTTTCTTCTGCTGAACACAAAAGAAGATATTTTGAAGAATGTGCCCAAACAATGGGCACCATTGACTTCCGTAGTATGGAAAAAAAAAATACTATGGTAGTCAATGGGTTCCATCAACTGTTTGGGTACAAACGTTCTTCAAAAATATATTATTTTGTGTGTAGAAGAAAGAAATTCGGTAACACTTTATTTCACATGTACTTACCATGGTAATAACAGTAAATTATGCATAACTACATGCAACTAACCTTCAACCAAATCCTAATCCTACCCTAACCCTATTAGTAAGTACATGTAATAGCTTAATGTTACTCAGTACTTAAATATGTAATTACACTGTAACACTGACACCTTAAAATAAAGTGTAACCAGAAATTCATACAGGTTTGGAACAATATGATGGTGAGTAAATATTTGGGTGAACTCTCTTTAAGAATCAGAAATGAAACCCTCAAAAAATGTGTTTTCAAAAAAAAAGTTTTCAATAATAACCAAATAATCATTGAATATGTAAATTTGCTATACACTCTTAAAAAATAAATGTTCCAAAAGGGTGTTTTCACAGCGATACTGTAGAAAAAGCATTTCGGTTCCCCAAATAATCTTTCAGTAAATTCTAAAGATTCTTTTTCCACTATTAAAAACCTTTTGTGCAATGGAAAGATTCCATGGATGTTAAAGGTTCTTCGTGGAATCATCAACGCCAATAAAGAAGCTTTATTTTTAAGAGTGTAAATGCATATTATGATGTCTTTTTGATTTCATTCGTGATAGAATTTGAATTGTGGTTCTTGCTCTTGGTCTCAAATTTGTTTGTTTTTTATACTAAACTCCATTGTTCTCCAACTCTCTCTCTCTCAAACAGATGGAGAAATCACCTCCAAACCCATGGTGCTGTTCCTTGGACCCTGGAGTGTGGGCAAGTCCTCCATGATCAACTATCTGTTGGGTCTTCTGGACACCCCTTACCAGCTGTACACAGGTAAGCTCTTGTCTGTGTTGCTTGTCAAGTTTGATTACAAATTACAAATTTACATCATCAACTCACATCACCTTGTGTTGTTCCAGGTGCTGAACCCACTACCTCAGAGTTTACCGTCATCATGCACGGCGAGAAGATCCGCACCGTGGAGGGCATCGTCATGGCTGCCGACAGCTCTCGCTCCTTCTCCCCACTGGAGAAGTTTGGCCAGAACTTTTTGGAGAAGCTGGTTGGCATCGAGATGCCCCACAAGCTCCTGGAGAGGGTCACCTTCGTGGACACACCTGGAATCATTGAGAACCGCAAGCAGCAGGAGAGAGGTACGAGTCTTCTCCAGCACCTCCATTGATTCCTGTTATTTCAGGGTTCCTGCAGGTCCTAAACTACAAATGTAAGGTCATAAAAATTCTTACGTATATACATGAAATGGTATAAGAAAAGTCTTAATTAATTAACATGTCTTAAATTTGGGGATGGGAAAAACAGGAATCGCATTACGACTTAACGTGATCATAAACCTTCAAGAACGCAAAAGCATTGACTTATTATTTTCCCTCCAATCCCTTTTTTTTCGCCACCATGTCCCCTTAGGCTCCGTAGATTTGTATGTATTGATATATCAGTATGTGAATAAAAATATAAATAAAACACATCTAGAGTATTTTAAACGTCCTCGTTGGATGTTTTTTATTTATTATTTGTACAGGTCTTAAAAACCTGTACAAATTTAGTTTTTAAAGACCCTAAACCGAGTATTTAGCATTTTAATCTATGAATCGTAATTAACTCTTCAATATTTCTTCCCTCACTTCAAGGTTACCCATTCAACGATGTGTGCCAGTGGTTTATCGATCGCGCAGACCTCATTTTCGTGGTTTTCGATCCCACCAAGCTGGACGTCGGTCTCGAATTGGAGATGCTCTTCCGGCAGCTGAAAGGTCGGGAGTCCCAGATCCGTATCATCCTCAATAAGGCCGACAGCTTGGTGACCCAGGACCTCATGCGTGTCTATGGCGCTCTGTTCTGGAGTCTGGCACCCCTCATTAATGTGACCGAACCCCCACGTGTCTACGTCAGTTCTTTCTGGCCCTACGACTACGCCCCGGACACCAGCCGCGAGCTCTTCAAACGCGAGGAAGTATCCTTGCTGGAAGACCTGAACCAGGTGATCGAGAACCGTCTGGAGAACAAAATCGCCTTCATCCGCCAGCATGGCATCCGCGTTCGCATTCACGCTCTCCTGGTGGACCGCTATGTGCAGACCTTCAAGGACAAGATGAGCTTCTTCAGCGACCCCGAGCTGGTGTTCAAAGAGATCGTGGACGATCCTGACAAGTTCTACATTTTCAAGTCCATCCTGGCCAAAACCAACGTCAGCAAGTTCGACCTGCCCAACAGAGACGCTTACCGCGACTTCTTCGGGATCAACTCGGTGAGCAGCTTCAAGCAGCTGTCCGCCCAGTGCTCCTACATGGGCGGTTGCCTGTTGGAGAAGATCGAGCGCGCCATCACCCACGAACTGCCCGCCCTGCTCGGCAGCATCAACTCCGGCAAGAACCCGACCCTGTCCTCCTGTGAGGCCACCGGCTGTGGGGAAAAGCCCAAGAACCGCTACCGGCGAAACTGAGAGAAGAAAACCAGGCGGGAGGGAGACCGAGGAGGAGGACGAGAGAAGGAAAGGAGGGACGTGGAGCGAACAAACCGTGGAGGAGCAGTGGAGCTAATCCTGTTCCTGCCACGGGTCCGTTTCGAGTCAATGGAGACGGATCTCACAGGACTTTTTTTTGCGTAAAGAGGTTGTGTGTGGGGGCGTTTGAGGGCAGGGGACTCTGGGATTGGGTGGAGGGAGGGTCTTGTGAAGTCTCGAGGCGGAGTTTCTTGTGAATGTGAGGAGAGCGCGCCAAAATAGCTCTCCTCTCTTTCCGCACTACTTTTATAAACTGTCTGCAGTTTTGGAGGGGAAATGTGTTCTCATGAAAAAAAAAAAATGTCTGACACACTTAAAAAATGTAAAAAATAGCAAAAATAAAATTACCTGAGACCGAAAATGGGTATCAGCTGCCTTGAATGTGAACAAAGCAACAGTGATGCAACAAGAAAATGTATACAGTCAGTTCCCTGGTCGTGCATTTTTCCAGTGTCTTTTGGGTTGATTTGTTCACCTTTATAGGTTATTGAATGGATGATTATTTCTCTCTCCTGCGATATTGATAAGCTATTAGCATTTTTACATTGCATGTTATGAGACAGAGGGGTTTGGTTTCTCTCACATTTCCACTTATCCACGTTGTATACCACAATAAAAACCAATCTATTTCCACAACTAACAGCCAGGTCTTATGTAATGGTTGGGGTTTTGTGTGGAAATATTCACATTGATCTAGATATCTAGATAGACATTACCTCAAAAAGCTGCATTTTTATAGGCTCTAAGCTTAACGTTATGATGTATGGTAGTCATCATCAGTGCAAACCATGCAGTTCTGTGGGAGAGACAAAACTGCAATAAAGTGTTATTAACCGAGCTGTCTGGTTTTTGGGAGTTGGGTCATCACTCTGATCTCTTAAAGACCTGTCTATTCCCTGTTAAATATCAAGGTCACTTTTTGTTTCCACCTCCAAAAATAGACTCGAGATAAACCCTGGTGTCACTGTCAGAGACTTTAACCGCATGTAAGTGTTGAAAGATGCTTGGCTGTATCCTTAGCAGGTGTGTTTTCTGAGACAGGTGGGAGATCATAGGGGGGTCGTCATAAATGCAGCAAGCTCACAAAATATGCAGAGTTGCAGACGATGTGTAAATTGCTCAATCCCTGAGCATTATGTTATTCTAACAGCAGGTGGTTTGTTTCAGAGGGGGGCGAAATAAGTGGTGTTGACAAGTCAAAACCTAAAGGTGCGGTCATGATTTATCAACACAGTCTCATCCCAAGAAGTCATATAACTGACGTCTTGGGACGTCTTTTGACCATACGTCAATATCCGCCTTTTTAGGGTACCCTTAAACGTCGGTTTATGACGATCCTGGGACGTCATACAACTGACGCTTTACCTTTAACGTCAGTTAGGTGACGGGGTAGGTTTAGGGGTAGGTTTAGGTCTGGGGTAGAGTTAGGATCCGATAACGTCATCTAACCGACGTTTAAGGGTACCCTAAAAAGGCGGATATTGACGTATGGTCAAAAGACGTCCCAAGACGTCAGTTATATGCACTGCACATACGGAAGTCACTTTTAAAGCAGTTTTCTGTTAGTCAGGCAAATTCGCGTTACCAATTTGAACACGAGCGAAATCTGCGCGCGGAATTGTTTTCCCCCTCACACAAAACTCCTGATTGAAATGACTGTAATTCGCCCGAGAGCATCGCGCATTACAGCTCGCAACACTTCCTGAACAGTTTGTGCACTCACATTAGCAAGTGAAATAAGTTTCTTGAAATCTTGCTATAGCTACACTCTCAAGAACCTTACACCTATTCAAGTGAAATGAAAGTCTTTTCAACACTTTTAATTAGCCGTGAGTGAGTCTCCATATATGTTGAAGTTGCAGTAGTCGTCCACTAGAGTGAGCACAGAATGTGAAGAACTAGGCAATTGCATCATGACGAAAGCACAAAACAACAGAAACTGACCTCAACACGTCATGAAAGTGAATAAAACATGAAAAAGAGTTCAAACATTATGATCTTTATGAAACAGTAGCAGTTTATGTTCAAACACACTCAACAGCTGAAAATGAATGAGCTGAGAAGAGATTTGACATTTTGATTGAAAACCTCAAACATGCAGTGGAGAGATTCTATAATTAGGCTATGGGATAAAGTCGACATAAAAATATAAACTCCATTTATAACATTTCTGGTATTTTTTCCCACCAAATTTGATAACCATTTTGGTCAAGTGGTCAGTGTTTAGCTAGTTAGCATTGTTAGCATGGTAGAAAGCTGCCATTTCTATATAATGGATAGCTTTCTCCATTATAGACCTCATTGAGGTAAGAAAGTAATGGTAAAACCAATAACCTATCCAAATAGCTATTGAGACATTGTTTTAGGGTGTTGTTATGCATCCTTTCTAGAATAAATGCCTGATAAATGAACAGTAATTCAATGTAATGTTAGTTTAATGAAGGTGACTAATGGCACTAATAGCGAAAACAGCTTTGTAGGCCTATGTCTTTTCCTGTAAACATAATGGCTGTGGGTTTGATTCCCAGAGAATGCATTAACTGATAAAATCTATACTTTGAATTCCATATAATTCAATTTGGATAAAAGTGTCTACCAAATGCATAAATGATAAAGATTTGAAAAAGAAGTAGGCCTACTTCACGCATCATTATTGTAGCTCAAACAGCAGCACGCTAAGGTCATGGGTTTGATTCCAATGGCTGATAGATATATTTATATAGGCCTACCTTGAATGCAGTGTACATAAAAGCATCTGCCAAATATATAAATATAAATTCACTGCATGGAAAACACTTTCAGCTTCATTTTGATATGAAACACAGGCTTTAAAGCACCACATCAATTCCTGATGGATAATATATCAAGTGCCATCCTGCATGAATATGCTGTTTCACTCTGAAATATGTCACATTACTGAAGTAAATTGCTGATGCCTTTCATGTGGATTTTAATGAAGTGATTGTAATCAAGATTTCCTCATTGTACGCCTGTATCTATGTTATTCTGTGTTTAACTCATTGAATAGAAGACGTATCAGCTCATTTTGCAGCACTGCTCGAGAAACAAATGTGCAATCTGGCCGTTGCATTCAATAACAGAATGAAGCAGTGTCCCGTCGCCAAACATTATTAATCTTAATGAGTTAATAATGGGGTCTGTGCGCCTGTGTGAGGACACAGTCCAGTGATCACATATTTCAAAACAGACTGTGCTATATTCCCCCCAGAGCGAGGGAAGCCCCCAAAACATTAGGGCTGCCTCTGAAAGCGTGTGAAGTCACACTCACACATACCGGTATACACACATTTCAGATTGTAGACTGAAGTTTGCTTTGCGCTCAGATGTGATTGGAGAAGAGGTCTGGAAGCTGCATTGCAGCAGCTCGGGGTCGGTCGTGACTCCAGCTCAAAGGGAGGTGTGCAAGTGCACTATAACAGGGGACTGGGTATAACATGTTCAAGGGAATGGTGTTTCTCAAGGCCGTTTCTCAAGATTTCAGTCATGGTAAATGAATCTCATAACGGAAAGATAGAAACAGATGTTTTATGGGGAATCTCACAAATAGATGTCTGGGTCATATTTCACCCCAAAAATCTAAATTGAAACTGTTTTTAAAACATTATTTGTTTTGCACTGTGACATTAATTTTATGGCATGTGAGCAAAATTTAACTGTAATGCATCTGGATGTTTTCCCCAATGGTGACACTTATTTCTGCAATGCAATAATTTGTACAAATTTTTTTATTTATTTAAATCAATAGAAAGGCAGCAAAACAAATATCAAATACATATGTAAATACTTCACAATTTAAATTTTATATATACATGCATAAAACTCTAAGCCCGTCTGACATTTTTCTATTAAATGTGCATTTTTATGTTTTTAAGTGACATTTTTGAAAATAAGGCATTTCAATTACAGACTAGCAGTCTTTTCATTGCCATTAAAGTGCATTTCTGAACCTAAACATAGGAGCCTAATAAAAAAAGAAAAATTAAAATTGTCATATGGACTTTTTTTTTGCATCTGAAGTCTTCATATATTGCATTACAGTTATAAGAGTAAGATTTTTTTTTTGGTCTGTTGAGGGAGAAAATGTATTTAATTGTCTTGAAAATAATGATCCAACATGGTCCACTTTAATAATGGTCCTAAATTATGGTCCTTCATTTTCTTCAAGGAAAATATCAGTTAATTTTTCACTCTTGATTTTGGGATGAAATATAACCTGGACATGTTCTTGAGAGGTTTGTGTGGATTGGAATCTTAAGAATTTCATGACATTCTTTACTTTTCCAAAGATGTTTTTTTTTTTCTCCCCAGAGTATAATTTACAGAACTAAGAAGGATCAGTGTACTTTTGTGAGAAACCTGCACGACCCGGTCTGCTCTAGGGAACCACACAGCTGCAGTTCTCCAGGGAATTCCTTTGAAACAGTCTTCTGAAGGTTTTTAAGCAACTTAGCCACACACTGGCTTCCAAAACAACATAATCACTTTGATTCAGCCACTGCTGCGTTGTGTGAGGACAACACGGAAACCGAGCAAAGAGACTCTATTAATTAAAACATGCGGATTAAAGACTTATGGTTTATTTTGGGAATAATTTCATAAACTGGGATCAACATTTAATTACAAAATTGGTGGATTTGGTGATTATTACAGAAAACATTGTGGAAAATGTTTTATAAACCCCTTGGCGCAAGCAGAGCTGACCTATCTATCTATCTATATATCTATCTATCTATCTATCTATCTATCTATCTATCTATCTATCTATCTATCTATCTATCTATCTATCTATCTATCTATCTATCTATCTATCTATCTATCTATCTATCTATCATCTATCTATCTATCTATCTGTCTATATGCCTCTCTGTCTGTCTGTCTATCTATCTATCTATCTATCTATCTATCTATCTATCTATCTATCTATCTATCTATCTATCTATCTATCTATCTATCTATCTATCTATCTATCTATCTATCTATCTATCTGTCTGTCTGTCTGTCTGTCTGTCTATCTATCTGTCTGTCTATTTATCTATCTATCTGTTTGTCTGTCTGTCTGTCTATCAAATAAACAATGAAAAGCAACACACAGACATATAAGATAAGATAGGCCCATGTTTATCTAAGTGTCAACGCTAAATTGGTCTGGATGATTTCACATTGCTCTCAATATGACAGCTGTGACCCCCCTTTCCTGCATTACACATCAAATTGATTGGAACCTCCACCCCCTTTTCTTTTGACAGCTCTCGGTGACGCGCTCGGACGCGAACACTGCGGTTTGAGAACAGCCCACCTCCATATGAATGCGTGCTCGCCTCCCTTCTGTTGTTCTCAGTCCGGAGCGTGCACGCACACGCACGCGTTTATCCCCACCTCTAAATTTATTTCCAGTGTCTGTTGGACTTGTACAGACACCGCGTCGGATTGCGAATACAGATGGAGATCTTCCTGATGTCTGATGGCCACCGGCGCACCCGAGCCGCGCGAGAACACACAAGTCGACTATGATATGCGCGACTGGAGACACTGGCATGTGTAAAGACTGCCAAGCTGAGCTCTGATGGGGAAAATAGAGGAACCGGCTGAGAAAGAGATTTGTTTGGATATCACAGGAAAAGCTGCCCGTGGAAATGAGTCCTGAAGAGAAACCAAAGAGGCACTTTAGCACTGCGAGTCTTTGGAGAGAGAGAAGTGCAGACTTTCTGCCTCTGTAAAATAAATGGAAACTTAACTGAATTCTGACCAACAAGGTGAATTCATTCTTCATTTGAAGCACTGAAGTTTTACATGCATTGATATAAATGGCTTAAGATGATTTCAAGCAGCCTAACCTGAAATAAAATCATAGTGTTTTGAGACTATGGGAATATACTGGACATTTAGCCATTTTTGCACCTTGAATGATACGATTTTGTGGCGTTAATCCATGTGCGCAATCTTCATGATTTTTAAACCCGATAATTCGGAATAAAAGCGCCCGCAAGATCTGGAGTGGGAACTCAGGAAAGGTCGGTGCTACAGCCAAGGGAAACTAGATGATTTTTTTTTTAAATGTGTTTTTATTTTATTAATGTTTTT
Organism: Rhinichthys klamathensis goyatoka; assembly: GCF_029890125.1. Lineage (NCBI taxonomy): Eukaryota > Metazoa > Chordata > Actinopteri > Cypriniformes > Leuciscidae > Rhinichthys > Rhinichthys klamathensis. Next base: position 537,134 of record NW_026606713.1, on the reverse strand, counting down.
GACAGCAGTCTCTGTTGTGCCCTTCATGTCCGGTTGAGATGACGCGGAGTCCCCAATGAACACGTATTCTGAATCTAAAGAACAAAAGAGGGGGGAAGCTTTACTATACCGGATTATTTTTCTTGTGAAGTAGCCTAAATAATGTTTAACCAAATCATGCTTTTTTAGTTTAGACTCCTTTCCTTCTTGAAGTTTGACTTTTTGAATGTTTGTTTATTTCATCAAGAGTTTTTTTTACTTTTTTATGCATGGACTGTGATGGATATGAGAAATACCATAACTTACTTAAAGCATGCAAGCATGCATGACAGTCCTTTAAATGGTACCGTAGTTCACTATGGCTGATTTATAGTGAAAATGGTGCATTTGGCATCAGAATGGAGTTAAGAAGTTCCCCTAGGAGTCAAAGCAAACAGTGCTTGACTTGAGCCTTCATTTTGGTGTTATTATGTAACTTTGATTAACTAGTGGAAGAACATTTTGATTCACTTGTAGTAAGTTGAAAGATTCCATGCATTTTTGATAAACCTCTCTAAACCCATGTGCGTCAAGAAGGACAGAAAAGAAGAGGAATGCGCTATTGACGTCATGAGGTGAAATAACCGAACTTAAAATCCTGGAACTGTCTGAATGCATGAGTAAACCATTTGCCATCTAGACGTCAGAGTTGTTTGACTCAAATTACTTGATTCTTTTTCCATCCGAGTACCTTTTCTTTTGCATTTACTCAACTCTGATCATGGCTTCCCCTCAACATCAACATCTGCTGTATCACAACAGCGAAGTAAGCTGTGAGTCCGGTGGTGATGGTGCTGTGTCTGTGCGTATCAGCAGCACCAAACCACACAAACAGCAGCGTGGGAGTCTGGGCGCCAGCGCCATGTGTAGTATCATTGGGGGCTCCAAACATTGCAAGTACAGTATCTCCTCCAGCTGTAGCTCGGGCGAATCTACCATCCGCAAGTCGGTTATCAAAGGCCTCAGGTCTCAGAGGAAGATGCCGCAGCTGTTTGAGAGGTCGGCTGGACACTTCTGGAACCCCAAGTTCGACTCAAACATTCTGGAGGAAGCCTGCCGCGAGCGCTGCTTCCCTCAGACGCAAAGACGTTTCCGCTGTGTGTTGTTTTACATGGCGGCCGCCAGCCTCCTCTGGGGGTTGTTCTTCATCGCTAATGCTAACCGATGTGAACAGACTGCCTTCTTGTTGCCCACGGCCTCCTTCCTACTCCTCTGTTCTGTCCTGTTCGTCTTCACGTTCACCCGCTTCTACACCCACTGCTACAATCAAGCCTCGCTGTTGCTCATTGTAGTGACATTTGCCCTCACTCTTGCACCTCAGATCCAAACGTCAGGCTTTAGTGACTTTAATGTGCCTCCTTTGAAGGATGAAGATGATCCAGGCGACTTCAGTGGCGCGGAGGATAAAAACATGACGTTTGAAGCCACCCGCAGTGGAAATCCAGTAGCCCCCTGTTTGTCCCCAGTTGGCACCTTCTCTCTAGGCATGGAGGTGCTTTCGTTGCTCTACAGTTTCCTCCATGTCCGTCTTTACGCTTCATTACTGCTAGGCCTGCTCTACTCTGTGCTTTTTGAGACGCTTGGCTGGATGCACTTGATTCAAGCCAATGGATGGAGGAATTCCACTGAGGAACATTTGGAAACGCTCTACTGGCTGATCCCTGGAAGAGCCATTTTGCATGTCTGCGCCCACATCATTGGTATTCACCTTTTCATTATGTCTGAAGTGCGTTCACGCAGCACGTTCCTCAAGGTCGGCCAGGCCATCATGCATGGGAAAGACTTGGAGGTCGAAAAGGCCCTGAAGGAGCGGATGATTCACTCAGTGATGCCTCGTAGGGTGGCGGATGAGCTTATGAAGCAGGGCGATGACGACAATGACAATTCGGTTAAGCGCTACTCGACGGGAGCGGCTATTGCGGGTGCCTCCAGCCCTAAGAGCACCAAACGCAAGAAGACCTCGATACCTCGGGGTCAGATCATCTTTCGGCCTTTCAACATGAAACGCATGGAGCCGGTCAGCATCCTGTTCGCAGACATAGTGGGATTCACCAAGATGAGTGCCAACAAGTCGGCGCATGCCCTGGTGGGACTCCTCAACGACTTATTCGGACGCTTCGATCACCTGTGCGAGCTCACGTGCTGCGAGAAGATCAGCACGCTGGGAGACTGTTACTATTGTGTGGCCGGTTGTCCCGAGCCTCGAGAGGACCATGCCTACTGCTGCGTGGAGATGGGGCTTGGGATGATCCAGGCCATTGAGCAGTTCTGTCAAGAAAAAAAGGAAATGGTCAACATGCGTGTCGGCGTCCACACGGGCACCGTGCTTTGCGGGATCCTCGGCATGAAGCGTTTTAAATTTGATGTCTGGTCCAATGATGTCAACTTAGCCAATCTCATGGAGCAGTTGGGTGTCGCCGGGAAGGTTCACCTGTCGGAAGCCACAGACAAGTTCTTGGATGACCGGGTACTTGCGAGAAGACGGCCGAGTCACAGAAAGGATCGGACCAAGTGTGGTTGCAGATCAGCTTAAAGGTAAGATATGCATTTCAGATGTTCTAATGACTAATATGATGTACATGAGCATGTAAAGATGTTGCCTTACTTAGCACTGTGCTTCGTCTTTGTTGCGAAACCATGCCTTGTAGGATTGAGTGTGACACGTTTGGCTCATCTGGCTGTTAAAACTTGCTAAGCTGCCATGAAACTCTCTTTTTAGTCTGTGTATTGTCAGTGTCCGTAGGGTCTACTTGTCAAAGCGCTTTGTTAAATATTTGCCTCTACATTTTCTGTGACATATTTAGTTATTGAAGTAGGTCTTTTAGTCCGTGACATGCTGTCTAGCCATTTCTGCAGCCTTTAGGAATAGATTCATTTTGGTTATTTGTACAGTAATATTTTCTTGGAAAAGGCCTGTCATTGATGGGGTTTTCTGTTCAGTGGTCAACAAAGCAAAATTTGCATTTGCAAATGGCAAATTAGCAACATTTTCTGCTGCCTAGTCGTGTCAGTGCATTCAGTGCAGTCTTGCAATGCAATTTTGTTGTTATTTTTGCATATTTTGCATAATGCAAATGTATAAATGGCATTTCTCCTAGTATTTTTTTTACCCTTAAATCAAATTCTGTCACGATTTACTAACCCTCTTGTTGTTTCAAACCTGTATGGCTTTCTCTTTTCTGCAAAACACAAAAGAGATATATATTTTTCTACCTTTGTAGAGAGAGAGAGAGAGAGAGAGAGAGAGAGAGAGAGAGAGAGAGAGAGAGAGAGAGAGAGAGAGAGAGAGAGAGAGAGAGAGAGAGAGAGAGAGAGAGAGAGAGAGAGAGAGAGAGAGAGAGAGAGAGAGAGAGAGAGAGAGAGAGAGAGAGAGTCTGATAAACAGCCATGCAGGTTTGAAACAACATTCTTGGGTGAATTGCCCCTTTATTGGCTGGTCATCCATCAGGAAGAGATTCATGGTGGAGGTTTGTAGAATCATTTTGTCTTGCAAAAGATCTGTAAAAAGATCTGCATCCTGATTTAATGAGCTTTCTGATGAGCAATCAACAAAGACAAACTAGCAACCTTTTTTTGCAGGGTAATAAGGTTAGCATGCAAGGTACATTTGTACGTTTGTTTCAGTTGCATATTTTAAGCATTTGTGTGCTAATCTCTTCTTTCACTTAATGGCTGGCAACCTCTCTTATATCAAGTATTGGATTCTCACAAGTTCTAAAGCTCGACATTTGTTCAAATGTGTCAGAAAGCTGGCATTTTTACATAATTACCATATGCAAATGCTTCCTTCTTTGTGTTAATTGTACTTGAGCTCAAGCAAAAGCCAATAATTGGACACAGAGTGATGTATTTTCCTAGCCGAATAGAATATGAATGTCCCAGTGTGTTATTAATCCTTTCAGGTCATAATTATAGTTACTTAATAGATCCTCTTCATATAATGTGGAATGCCAGACCTTATTAATATGGAAAATGGAATTCACATTTTGACAGTATTGATAACAGGTTTCTAACATCGAGTGGCTAAACCTTGAGATTAGCAAGTGGCTCTTGTCCTTTACTCCTGCAGATTGGATTAAAGTCTTCACATATTCAGTTTTTTTTAGTCATTGTCACTGAATAAGCCTTTAATGCCGGGCTCAGATTACATAATATCAGCCACAATCTGTTTGTGCGACGGGACGTAAGAATCGATCGATTTATCTGGTATAGAGTGTCATAGTGGATGACAACAGATGCCGTGTCTGCGACGCTTCACGTCAGAAAAACTAGCATGTTTAATTTTTTTTGGTCCTCTACAACGGGTTCTTTCACATCTGTGACATTGGTCTATAGGAGCACATAAGCTCTTCTGTACACAGCTTTCAAACATCTGGAATCTTTGCAAGTTTGGAAAGGTTAATGGAGCGATGGCAACAATACTTTATGATGTTTCTTTGAGTGACTACTATGACTGAGTGAAAAAAGATAAATGCTTGCGAACGATAGCAGAGGAGCTTCAGCAAGTACTGGAATTAGCATTAAGCTAGTACAACCATTGTTTGTTTACGCTCTAGTTTTTAGGAAGTCAGTCGCTAGTTCCGCCTTCTCGATGAAATCACGCATGTTGTTAAAGACGGCAAGCAATGATTGGTCGGGAAGCAACGTGTAGTCTGACATGTGTCTTGTCCACGACACCTCAAGAGTTTAGGGGCCCTATTTTAACGATCTAAGCTAATGGTCTAAAGCGCACGGCGCAAATGCAGTTAGGGAGTGTGCGAATCCACTTTTGCTAGTTTAACGACGGGAAAAATGGTCGGTGCACCCGACCCGATGCATGGTCTAAAAGGGTTGTCCCTATTCTCTTAATGAGTAATAGGTGTGTTTTGGGCGTAACGTGCAATAAACCAATCAGAGTCTTATCTCCCATTCCCTTTAAAAGCCAGTTGCGCTCGTGCCATGGCGTATTCGCTATTTACATGGAGGAATTTGCGGAACAACTGAACGCTTCTCAAGCGAGGAAACGGATCAGCTCGTAACAAAAAAGTATTGTGCCATTGACTTTAGACCAGATTTTTGTTGGTCAATGGCGCAGTCTATTTCAGTTCCCTCAAAATAGCAACGCACCAACAATGCGCCTGAACACACCTCGTTTTCAGACCAGCAGCCCATGGGCGACAGATGAGCGCGAATGAATTAGCTATATAAGCAGGACGTAAAAATGATAACTGCGTCGGGCTGAAACTAGCAAAAAACACTTGCGTCGTGCCGCATTGCGCCAGGTGTGTATGAAAGGGCCCTATGAGTCAAAAATGCATAATCTGACACAGTGACTATCTTAACAAAAAAAAAAAACATTGTGTAGTCTGAAGCCGGCATAAGGAAACGCACGTCAAAAACCGACCCAGAACTTTTGACATCTTTATCTGCCGTGCTTGAATCTAAGCGCTGACGGATCCCAAACGGCTGTTTGTTGAGTGGATATAATCACTTGGTGAAACTGAAAGCGCTGTGCCAGAACAAATCTCCGAGCTGTCACCGCATCCTCATGCTGTAGCAGTGCACGTGTCCAGCAGGTCTTGCGGGTCAACTGGAAATGACGGAGCTTCTGTCGCCCTTGAGAGTCTCGCTTCATTTTTGCTAGCGTTGCTTGCCAGCACTCCCCCTCAATCAGACATGATTTGAGTCTCTTGAGGAACCAAGCTTCTTTTTTTTTACTTCCCCATTCCTTCACCCTTCATTTAAAAGGGTAAAATGGCCTCCTTAAGATGGTCCCATGGTGCCTGTTTCTGAATATCTGTCACTCCCTCTCTCGGTTTCTCTCCTTCATTCTCTATTTCGTGTCACTCGGTACTGTATTCTTTCCAGTGGATGGTTTTGCTCTTAGTTTTTTTTTTTTCTTCTATCAATTTCATGACTCAGAACGGTACAGCAAGGGCAAGTGTAACATTGCATAACAACCTTTCTTTATCAAACACTAGTGAACTCTCTGTTGAATTCTCAGCATCTCATTTCGCACAGTTTAACTCACACTGTACCCGCGGCCTGAAGCTTTAATATATGACTTCCTCTCTTTAATCATCAACAAAATGATTAAAGGGATGACATTCTTTTCCTCATATCTTATATTCAGTTGATTGCCCCTCTTCAGGCGTTTACCCTTTTTTTTTTTTCACACGTTTACTGGCTGAAAGCTTAATTTTCCCACTCCGGAGAGTATTCAGTCCAGTGCCCAGGATTTATCTTTCCCTCCTGGATTTAAAGGCCCGTTGAATGAGCTCTCCATCAAGCGAGTCTTCGACTCCAGAGCGGCAAAAATCTTCCAGCTGCTCGCAGTAGCTGCGTAAATCAGGGAAGGAAAGTAGCAAGCTTGTGTGGAAACCTGGCAGAACCGAGAATGGAGACTGTCCAGGTCTCGAGTAAATCACACCGACCTGGACGCTAATCACAAAACTGCAGTCTCCCTTTAGACGTTGATGTTCTTTTGGATTGAACATGTGAAAGCATTGGCTCTGATGCTCTGCTGACTTTCGGAGCAAGTTCTTTCAATTTACTGGTGATATCAAGCGGAAAACAACAAAACACAGCACACCTGGGTCATTCCCCCTGTGCACTGCGTGTTCATGTCTCTGTGAAATCAAGCCATGAAACCAAGACAACATCAAATCTGAATTGGGGTTTTGCAGCTTTTAGTCCTGTGTGGGACCAAATTAACATGTATTTAAAATAATAATATTTTATATCTGGTCCTTTTTCAGATTACTAAAGACTGGACATATATTATAATATTATTATATTATTATATTATATTATATTATATTATATTATATTATATTATATTATATTATATTATATTATATTATAGAAAAAAATATGGAAATCGTTTTTTCATTTTCTTTTATCACAGTATTACAAATGAATAAAAAATCAGCTTATTTACACATTTAAAATGTACAGTTTTTCCACTTTTTGAAAAATGGACCAGATATTTATTTAGTTAGGCTAACATATTAAACTTTTCAATTTCAAAAGATTTTTTTATAACAATATTACAATTAAGTGAATATAGCAGTTATTTTTTAACACATATCACTGCTTTGGATGGTATTTGTATGCTAATGGCCAGCTAAAAGACCAAATTAACTTTATTTTACTAACATGGAAAAACTTGAAATGTTTTAAACATTCCAAGTGTTTCATACTTTTCATTCTCATTGTTTCAAAGATTTTTTTTTTTATTCCACAAATATCTCCTTCCATCCTGTTTTTTCCCCAAGTCTTTTGTAAATTCAAACTAAAGCCCACTAATGACATCATCCTCAGAGGAAGTGACATCATTTTGGTGGGAAAACAATAGCAGCGAGTGTTACCAATGCATTTTTATGAAATTTGTGATGTGTTTCTGGTTTGTCTCACTATAAAACAAACAAAAGTTTGTTATTATACATTGATAAAATTCTTTAACTGAGCAAATGCGAACTTCACTCTCTTTTTAATTTTCAAGACTTGCAGAGCAGTTACTGCATATCAGGGAAAAAACATAGGGGGAAAACCCATCTCTAATCGTCAACACGAATACTAGGAAAACAGGTTTGAAGTAAATGGAGAGGGAATGATAAATGTGTACTTATTTAGTCGCCTCCAGTGCACTAGTCAAGAAAAACAATATCCTGACCTCACACACTCTCGCTCTGAAATATTGTATTCCTTGCAAGCCACGAATAAGTCACTGTCGTTTCCACAATGCCGTCTGGTACACGTCCAATAAACCACAGTCTGCTTTATAAATAGCACAAATAAGAATAGTCATAACTGTTGCTCTGGATAAACTCTAGAAGCTTCATATTTGGAATTTGATCATTAGATGGATTTAGTTTCAATTCATACATTTTTGATTTTTATGAAATTTTATGAATTAAACAACTCGTAAACATACTTTATTACTAGAAAAGAGTCAAATATAACATGTTAAACATTAGATATTTCTTCTTATATAGAACCTTTTTGGCATAAGGGTTTCTTTAAGATTGAGGAGTCAAGAACCCTAGGGTTCTCTATTGATCCCCAATGAAGAGTGAAGACCAGGGCATCGCCCAAGTGAGGAGGAGGCCCGAGCGAACACAAGTGCATTTGGGGGCGATTTCTGAGAGATTAAAGCGTTTAATAAAATAACCTATTAGCACAAGTGTTCTTGAGTGCATCTTTGTGTCTTCCTTCACATCCCGTACCCTCTGGCACTTCCGACTTCCCACCGTGCGAGTGTGTGCTCGCGTCTGTGTGTGTGTGTGTGCGCAGGCCCCTGTTGTGTGGAGTGTGCATTTGAGTGGAAATGGAGGCTATTTTTGGCCGTTTCCCTGGAAAGGACCTGGCTGTGCCCTGGTCCTCAAATGGTTTCAGAGAACGATGCCACCTCCCTTAACGTCGGGCTATGCAAACGGTCGTTTTGTCAGGCATTTCAATTCCCACTGAAGAGAGAATATGGGTCATATTTTTGTGGCCCACGATTTTTCATGTGAACTACATTTTTAGGAGATGCAAGTAGGTTATGATTGTTCTTCTAGTAGCTTGGTTATTTTCAGAGTAGCTTTTGCAGCAACAAGCTACTTTTCCAATCAGTTCTTCCCTCTCTCGCGTGCTTGCTTTGGGAAGTCCAATTCATTTTAGTGAATTGGTCCATTTATATGGAATGTTTTTGTCAATAAATGATTTCTAAATCAAATAAAATGTTCTGTGACATTCTCAGTGTGGTTGTGAAATTTTTTGTTTTGTTTTTAGCCTTAAGCTATGTACAGTTTTGCTGGTTTTATTAGTGTCACCTCAACTGAGCTGGAACAATTTTATTAATAATTTTACTTAAACTAGTTTAACTTTATCTGTAGCTTGTTAAAAGACAGTTTGGTTGCAGTAAAGTTCAATGCAGTTGTTCTTCGGTAAGTTTTAGGCAAAAAATAATAAAAGTTGCATTTAGTGTAAATTTATCTGTTTATGTTAATCGTTTCGATTGCTATCACAATGTTGTTCCTTCACTAAGTTTTTAGCAGCCAGCTATATAAATGACGATTTTTCAAAGTTTCCAAAGCCACATAGCATTTTCACTGGCCCCAATTGGTAACACTTTACTTGAAGGGGTGTGCATAAGACTGACATGACACTTTCATAATCATATGACATGACACATGTCATGAATATGAAGGAGGTTTTATGCATGTGTATGACAACTGTCATTAAGTGTCATTCGCTCAATTATGACATTTTTAATGCAAATATGACATTGTTTGAGATGTCTTTGTTATGACAACTTGACATAAACCGATACATCATAACCTGTCAGTGTCTTGGTAATGACAATTTGACATTACAAAAACAACATAAATTGTCATAAATATGTCATAAACATGACATTGCAGATTAATTATCAAACTTAAGAAACCACTTAGCTTTATGGGTTAACATTACATTAAACTGTCATGCAGTTGGTTTTGACATTGGCTGTCATGAGGCCATTATAACTGTGTCATGAATATTTTTCTTGACCTCGACTACAGTGGTACAAATTGAATTGCCTCATGACACCCAATGTCAAAACCAATCACATGACAGTTTAATGTAATGTTAACCCATAAAGCTAAGTGGTTTCTTAAGTTTGATAATTAATCTGCTACAGCCACGGTAATTTCTTGAACAAGAACATGTGCACATCAAAACATGCAAACTCCGACCGAGGGTTTAAACTTTTATTTTGAAATCGTTGAGACAAAAGTGGCATATTTAGAAACATATTGATGTATTCTCCTGTGTTGGCGTAGGTTTATAAATTATTTACATTACAAATCTGGTGAAATGGCAGACGTTGCATTCCCCGATGAACGTTTTAAAGGGGTCATCGGATGCAAAATTCACTTTTATATGGTGTTTGCATATAAATGTGTCTTTGCAGTGTGTGGACACAACCACCATACAATGAAAAAAATCCATTCTCTCTTTTTTTTTTACCCTCAAAAAGCCTAAACACTCTCAATAATCAAGCCATTTTGATTTTCTAAGCAATATGATGTCATAGTACTCATTCTCCGCCCACGACCGCTGACGGACTGTCCCGTATTAGCATATTTCCGCCCTCAGACATTTGTATATTGTCCACCAAGGCAGCACTTTACGTGTCTTGTGTCGACACGCCCCACGAAAGAGAGGGGTGGAGTGAGCAGTTGCTCATTATCATTTAAAGAGACATGCACTGAAATGGGTCACTGTGAACAGAGCTGTTTTTGAGGAGGTAAAAAGGTGTTGTTTTACACAACCATTGAGGAATTTTAACCAAAGTATGTTACAAACTTTACACGAAGAATCATACCACCTTGTGGAAAATGGGCATCCGATGACCCCTTTAATAAGCAACCCAAACTCACAGCATATGCAGAGATGGAGTTTGAGACGGACTCAACGATACAGTACACAGACAATGAAAACAGTGCAACACTTCGCTATGAAACACAAAGCTCGTCAGACTTTGGGTTCCCAAATGGACGTTTTTGGAAACCCAAACAAGCAGCACATGCTGAGTTCATGTGGAGAAGCGTTTACTGTGAACGGAGCCAATCTGAGCCGCTGGAAGAAACACGTAAATAATTAAAGTGCCGTGCTTCACTCTGAAACCCGCAGCGCATATATTTATTTAATTGAATATAAAACTCAACCCACATTTGGCAGTTTGGCGGGTGTAAATGTCAAGCCCTCAGTACGAGTATAGCTTGTTAGGAGACAGGTTTGTTGCAAAATAGTTAAATGCAATTTTTCTTCATAAGTTTCTAGCATTCAGGAATGTTTTTGCTGGTTTTATTAGTTAAATTTGTGGTAAATCTTTCTATTTATTGTTGATTGCTATGTCACCATGTGGTAGCAAAATTGTTAAATGTTCTTCTTTGCTAAGTTCTCAGCATTCAGCTATGTAAATTATCATTTTTGCTAGTTTTATTGTATCGTTTTAATTGTGTTTAGTGTAAATGTATCTGTTTATTTATCTGAACGCTTTATCAACTCAGTTGAGCTACTTTTTGTTAGTAGTTTCTAGGGTAGCTAACTATAACTCTTTTAAACAACGAAGCTTGACTGTAGCCTAACTAGTGATTTAGTGCTTTATGATAGTGATACAGCAGTTTCAAAGTAGCTTCCCCAGTAGCACTGGTCAAGTGTTAGTCAATAACATGCCTTGTATGTGTGAATTTGAAAGTTGCAGACTGTTAATTGCATATCAATCAATATATCGTCCGTGAATTTCCATAAACTGGTCTGTGTGTGTCATAAGAGTGACATGAGGGTGACCTCTTATGAAATCATAGAGCTCAGAGAGCAACATTGCAGCCATTTGCGTAGTGCTCCCAAATGATTGCTTTTCAATTAAGCACGACAGAGATTTTAGCTGTCTATAATTAGTTAAAACAATACTTTCTGCAAAACACATGAGTGGTGTTTTCTGTGCAAAGAGGCTCGGATGTTGACAGGACGCAAGTAAAACATTGCTATGGTATTCTATATTATTTTTACACACATTAGTGTGTTTGTTACTTCACTCTTAGAAAAGAAGGTACCTATAGAAACTTAAAGAGGTCTTTCAGGCGCTTCATATTAATTTGCTCTGGGTAGTTACAGAAACACAGTTATAGGAACTAGCCACCAGGGCCGCGTTTCCCAAAAGCATCGTAAGCAATTTAAGCTTGCGATGCTTTTGGGAAACGCAGCCCAGGGCGGTCCCCTGAGACTTAATCTGAGTCAGAAATCACCCCCTTTACCCTCATTCATTATTCCCTACATTACTCCACTAATATAGTCTTGAAGGAGTGAATGAAAACGAGTGAGTGAATTCGCTTCAAGGGCTGCAGCTTTAGCATAGTTTGTGCTGATTAATAAGCATTTGAAACGTAACAAACTGGCAGCTCCAGTAGTAATGAAAAGATTTATCTTGAACTCTGTCATGGAAACTAGCATGTATAAACCTTAATTAAACAATTTAATAACTAGTTAAAAGGGAATTTATACCTGTATGATATTACACTGTGGCCACATTGGACCAGAGGTTTGGAAAATGGATTCGGCTGCAAGCGCCATCTTCTGGTCAGACGCGGGAATTCATTCGGCATGACCGTCACAGTGCATTATGGGTATTCTCTAGCCGTTGAGTGTAGATCAGTTGTACTCTCGTTATTGCGGTGCATTATGGGATTGAATGAGTGCACTCGATAACGTCCACTATGGTTTCGGACACCACTACAAATGGCTGTATATTCTCAAATAGTGCCCTATTCACGATTTCCTTACATTTTCCCTTGGGCCATTTTCTTCATTCTTTGCACCTCTAGTAGGAACTCTGAAGTGACGTAAGCCGGCCGACAGCGAAGTCATTTAAACGTGGCGTTCAACAACGTCAGCAACTAGACAGATCGCTGTAGCGCCTCAGTTAAAGCCGCTCGTGAACCGATCATCTCTTCCTTCTAGTTAATTTACATCACATAAACATGAATGAACATCGGAATGAATGTCTCGCCACGTCCACTGACTGACCGCTTGAATGTTGTTTCTACCGCGGAAAGACATCAGTACATGCAGTTTTTCAAGTTCAAGTTCACCGACGTTAATCTACTAACTCTTCTGACTGGTTTGTTGAACAAAATGGCGGATTCGGCGGATGGCGGATTATGATTGGTCAGATTGCATGTCAATCAAACTCCCGGCGAATGGTGAATTGGAGGATGTAGGATGCCGTGATCGGTTGAGCCTGGGCTTCAGCTTCGGTCCATCTATCGCTGTTTTCCATGTTCGTAGTGTAAGTATTTGTAAACTGTGTGTTTACACGCCTTTTAACAATGGCGGGTGCCGGTATTTTGGTATATGCGTTCGGGCCAATCAGCGTACACTTACATAACTGGTAGTTCCTATTGTGCTCGATTAGACCCTACTCTGAAGTAAGAGATAATTTAGTCCTCCCAACAGGCGTTCCCATTACTGAAATCATTCCCAGTTTCTGGAACTTTGAAAATAACCTTTTAGGGGTTCCCATCATTTTATGGATTTAGTTTTAATTAATTTTGTTTAAATTCTTTTTTACTATGATTCAATTGTATAACTTAAACAGTGTGTAAACATACTTTATCAATAGAAATAAATGAAATAACCCATTGAACATGAAAGTATTATACAATCATATAAGACATTTTTCCTTATATAAGAGATTTTTGGCAGAGAGGTATCTTTAAAATCGAGCCAAGAACCCTAGAGTTCTTTATTGAACCCCCGATGAATCTTTCTTTCTAAGAGTGAATGAGGTTGCTAGAGTGTTTTATGTGGTTTCTTGCTTCTCGTGTTCAATTATATTTTGAGATAGTATTGATTCTAGCCTGTCCCATATCCTGAAATCCAGTTTTTTTTCCGCTCTCAATGCGTGTATTTTCTGATTCCTTATTCAAGTGGGTTAAATTGTACAATCAGTTATGTAGACATAAAATAACTGCCCATTTGTTTCACCCGAACCTCTGCAGATGTTTAAATCAATGGTGTTAAAATGAAAACCCTTGATTAATCACCTACATTCTTCTCAGTTCATCTGCGAATGACTCATTTTCCATTCATTTCACTTCCATGTCGTTCGTCTGATGGAAGTGCGCATGTGTTACTGTGGAGCAACCTTCGGTTTGACCTTCACAGGGAGGAATGAAGGCAGTCCGGTGGGAGAGTGAAGGAGGCAAATCATGTGTTAATGGGGTGGAAACCAGGTGAAGCTCTGTGCTATTTCTCCTAGGGGGATTTTGGAGAAATCTGCATAAATTCACATATATAACCCAGAACTTCAGTCATGTATTCAGAAAATTCAAATTGCATGCTCTTCAAGAAGAGAGCGTAGGTTGTGAATTGATCAACTTAAATGTGTTTGTTTATATCATGAAGTGGAGATTTTGACATTGTTTTAACCTTGATGGGGTGGTAGTGTGTGTAGTGGTTAAGGACTCTTGCCTGGTTACATGAGGGTTGCAGGTTCGATCTTGGCAAAGAGCGAGGCGTGAGTTAGCACTAGTTATAGAAGTCTCTCACCAGTCACCAAGGCTGCATTTATTTGATCAAAAATACAGTAAAAACAGTAATATTGTGAAATATTATTTCAATTTAAAATAACATTTTTCTATTAGAATATATTGTAAAATGTAATTTATTCCTGTGATCAAAGCTGAATTTTCAGCATCATTACTCCAGTCTTCAGTGTCACATGATCCTTCAGAAATCATTCTAATATGATGATTTGCTGCTCAAGAAACATTTCTGATTATTATCAATGTTGAAAACAGTTCATATTGTTGTGGAAACTGCAATGTATTTATGTTCAGGAATCTTTGATGAATAGAAGGTAAAAAATAATAGCATTTATTGGAAATAGAATCTTTTGTGACATTAGAAATGTCTTTACTGTTATTTTTGTAAAATAAAAGTATTAAAAACACATCTTGAGCTTCAATGGAAGCCAGAACATCTGACCGTCTGTACAAAGAGTCACATGATCAACGGCACTCTTTTACTTATATTTGATTAGTCAGGAAAAAATGACGCAGAATTTGAAATATTTGTCTTCATTATCATGGTGTTTCTTTGTGTTAATTTTCCTCAAAATCCTATTTCTTGCAGTTTATTTCCAGGTTTAAAAATAAATATCAGATTTTGAATGTGGTCTCAGACTTCTGGACCCCATCAGTATTATATTATCCATATACTGCGTCCTAGATATTGCAGAGCATTGAAAACCCACAGCGGCCGAGCGCTAGTTATCCCCATTGTGCTCTTGAGCGAAGCACTTAACCTCAGATCGCTCCAGAGGGGACTGTAGTGAGTTCTGTGACAACAATAGCCATACAGAGACAGGTCATGCAGTTTTATAGTTGTTAAGAACCAGGGTTATTAACTGAAACTAAACTAAACCATAAAATGGGGTTACTTGAAATAAAATAAAATAAAATTTAAATATTATAATAATTCTAATACAATACGGTACTTAAAATTAATTTCAGCCAGTTGCCAAAGCAACTATTTTACTAAAATTAAAATGAAGCTGAAAATAACCAATAAAATGTTAATAAAAATTAAACTAATTCCAAATATTAATAAAAACTATAATAGTATGTAATATGTACTAAATATGTCATATGTATAGTATAAAATAACTTAAACTGAAACAGAAAATAATAATAAAAAAACATTTTAAAAAGACAATGAAATTTAAAAAAATGTATAAAATGACAAGAAAGTAAAATAAAAAGTAAAATGAAATATATAAAACACCTAAAATTATTTCAGTGTAGTTAGTTGCCAAAGCAACGTTTCTCAATTTCATTTAGTTTAACTTGATGTACTAATAAAATAGAAATGAATAACAACCATATAGACATTTTTTTATGACAAAAAGGCAAAATTACTGAAACTTTGACTTAAATTAAAAATTTCAAAGTCCCCCCCCCCCCCCCCCCCCCCATTTCCCCCACTCATTATTCGTTACCATAGTTAAAGATTATGTTCATCAACTGTTTCTTGTGGAGTTGCTCGTTATCTGATGTATTTAAGCCCTGAGTTTAGTTCGGTCCTTTGTGCGATATTGTCTGCGCTGTTGTGTTAGTTTGCTCCTGTGATTTCTCCTATACATCTTCCTGGTTTCAGATTATCTTCTTTTTTTAAATAAACTACATTTTGTCTGCAAATTGGATCCACCTGTCCTTCTCCTTCTCCTTTTCCTTGCCAGTCCTGCACGTAACCAGAACAAGGGGTCAAAGTTTTTCCAGTTAGCATGATTAAGTTAGCCTTAACTGCACCATCAAAGCACATTTCTCCAATGACAAAATTATCATCTAGCTTACCCCAGGTACTCCTCATGACTGGTGACACAGAACTAGGGTGTTTTGGTGTCAAGGAGTGAGTCAACAGGGAAGACAAGGTAACTTAAGTTCTTTCAGCCGCTGCTATGACAGCTAATGAGACAGCCAAGAGTAAACACATCCCGCTGTGATGCTGATTCCCAGCATGCCAAAAGCTGCACTTTGATGCCAGATTGTACGGTGTGTCAGAAGGTGACAGGAGGGACTTCTGTTCTGACCTATTGACTCGAAGTATGTTCTCATAAAGCCATTAATAGAATGTGAAAAAGTGGAAGTGGCAGTGTTGTTTCTCATTCTGACGTAGCCTCTTTCCTCTTGTCCCTGCGGTGCGGTGTCTGCCGGAGCACTAGCAAAGCCAATGTTCTGCAGCAGAGAACGAGATGTTATCTGTCACTTAGCGGAAGCTTTTTAACCCTCAATGTCAGTCTCCCTTGAATGAATGACCTGTGATTGAGTGTCTTGCTCAAGGGTACCATGATTATACGAGAGAGCCACACTTCGGGATTCACTTTAAAGCCGGGAAGGTTAGGACCTCTTCCCTACGCAAAACTCCAAAAATATAGCGATACATGGCCTTCGGTTTCCAGCTGAACACTAGTGGCAGTAAAACACCAACAAACTTTATTCTCTTTCACACTAGTTTTTTGTCTAATATTTATGGAGACTTGTTTCCGGCACAGAATAAAACATTTTAAAAGATAATTGCGACTTTTTATCTCACAATTGCGAGTTTACATCTCGCATTCTGACTTTATTTCTCAGAATTGCGAGATATAAAGTCGCAATTGCGTGTTAGAAAATCAGAATTGCGAGATAAAGTCTCAATTGTGTTTTATAGTCAGAATTGCGAGATATAAAGTCGCAGTTGCGTGTTAGAAAATCAGAATTGCGAGATAAAGTCTCAATTGTGTTTTATAGTCAGAATTGCGAGATATAAAGTCGCAATTGCGTGTTAGAAAATCAGAATTGCGAGATAAAGTCTCAATTGTGTTTTATAGTCAGAATTGTGAGATATAAAGTGGCAGTTGCGTGTTAGAAAATCAGAATTGCGAGATAAGGTCTCAATTGTGTTTTATAGTCAGAATTGCGAGATATAAAGTCGCAATGGCGTGTTAGAAAATCAGAATTGCGAGATAAAGTCTCAATTGTGTTTTATAGTCAGAATTGCGAGATATAAAGTCGCAGTTGCGTGTTAGAAAATCAGAATTGCGAGATAAAGTGTCAATTGTGTTATA
The DNA here is from genome assembly GCF_029890125.1 of Rhinichthys klamathensis goyatoka. Taxonomy (NCBI): domain Eukaryota; kingdom Metazoa; phylum Chordata; class Actinopteri; order Cypriniformes; family Leuciscidae; genus Rhinichthys; species Rhinichthys klamathensis. The sequence continues at coordinate 520,000 of NW_026606713.1, read as the reverse complement.
AAGTCAGAATTACGAGATATAAAGTCGCAGTTGTGTTATAAAGTCAGAATTATGAGATATAAAGTCTCAATTGTGTTTTATAGTCAGAATTGTGGGATATAAAGTGGCAGTTGCGTGTTAGAAAATCAGAATTGCGAGATAAAGTCTCAATTGTGTTTTATAGTCAGAATTGCGAGATATAAAGTGGCAGTTGCGTGTTAGAAAATCAGAATTGCGAGATAAGGTCTCAATTGTGTTTTATAGTCAGAATTGCGAGATGTAAAGGCGCAATGGCGTGTTAGAAAATCAGAATTGCGAGATAAAGTCTCAATTGTGTTTTATAGTCAGAATTGCGAGATATAAAGTCGCAGTTGCGTGTTAGAAAATCAGAATTGCGAGATAAAGTCTCAATTGTGTTTTATAGTCAGAATTGCGAGATATAAAGTCGCAATTGCGTGTTAGAAAATCAGAATTGCGAGATAAAGTCTCAATTGTGTTTTATAGTCAGAATTGCGAGATATAAAGTGGCAGTTGCGTGTTAGAAAATCAGAATTGCGAGATAAGGTCTCAATTGTGTTTTATAGTCAGAATTGCGAGATATAAAGTCGCAATGGCGTGTTAGAAAATCAGAATTGCGAGATAAAGTCTCAATTGTGTTTTGTAGTCAGAATTGCGAGATATAAAGTCGCAGTTGCGTGTTAGAAAATCAGAATTGCGAGATAAAGTGTCAATTGTGTTATAAAGTCAGAATTACGAGATATAAAGTCGCAGTTGTGTTATAAAGTCAGAATTATGAGATATAAAGTCTCACTTGTGTTATAAAGTCAGAATTACGAGATATAACGTCGCAATTGTGTTATAAAGTCAGAATTATGAGATATAAAGTCGCAATTGTGTTATAAAGTCAGAATTGCGAGATATATACTTGCAATTGCGAGAAATAAACTCACAATTGCGACTTTATATCTTGCAATTCTGACTATAACTCGCAATTCTGACTTTATAACACGCAATTCTGAGATAAAAAGTCAGAATTACCTTTTTTATTTTTTATTCTGTGGCGGAAACAAGCTTCCATAAATATTCGTGTTTTATATCATCTTTATTTCAGTTGTCAAAATAATATTTTAATAGTTTTAAAATGACAATAACAACACTGTTTTAAATATATTAAATATTTTAATTCTGTTTAAAGCAATTAACATATTTTAAGATTAAATATCATCAAAAGGATGAAACATATTGAATTTTTGTTTGTTACATTGCAGAGTTCAAACTCTTAACCGAGACCATCTGCTAAAGGATGAATAATTCATAAGCAGAACAGTTTGAATATATGGCTAGTCTCTGATGATGTCAGCACTTGTGGTGAACTTTTAGTTTCTGTGTAAATCATTCATAATAAAAACCCTTTTAATGGGTTAGTTCACCCAAAAATTTAAATGATTCCATAATTTACTCGCTCTCAAGCCATCCTAGGTGTATATGGCTTTCTTCTTTCAGCCAAACACAAACACAGTATAATATTTATACTAATATGCTGGCTCTTCCACGATTTATAATGGGAGTTAATAGTAATTGGGATTTTGAAGCCCCAAAATAGTGCATCCATCCATCATAAAAGTAATCCATACGACTCTAGGGGTTAACGCCGTACACGTGTCTAGTTCCGGCCGAAGAGTGACCTCTGACCCGACACATGACGTATGATGTAGGAGTAGCGTAAGCTTTGACATCAATCGTCATGCATCGGGTCAGAGGTCACTCGTCATGCATCACTCGTCATGCATCGGGTCAGAGGTCACTCGTCATGCATCACTCGTCATGCATCGGGTCAGAGGTCACTCGACATGCATCGGGTCAGAGGTCACTCGTCATGCATCACTCGTCATGCATCGGGTCAGAGGTCACTCGACATGCATCGGGTCAGAGGTCACTCGTCATGCATCACTCGTCATGCATCGGGTCAGAGGTCACTCGTCATGCATCACTCGTCATGCATCGGGTCAGAGGTCACTTGTCATGCATCGGGTCAGAGGTCACTCGTCATGCATCGGGTCAGAGGTCACTCGTCATGCATCGGGTCAGAGGTCACTCGTCATGCATCGGGTCAGAGGTCACTCGTCATGCATCGGGTCAGAGGTCACTTGTCATGCATCGGGTCAGAGGTCACTTGTCATGCATCGGGTCAGAGGTCACTCGTCATGCATCGGGTCAGAGGTCACTCATCATGCATCACTCGTCATGCATCGGGTCAGAGGTCACTCTTCTCCCGGAACTAGACTCGCGTATGGCCATTACCGGAAGCCAGTGATTACAGTTTATAAAGTTATGAATATGGATATTTTTATTCCAAAAACGCATCACTTCGCTTCAGAAGGCATGTATTAACCCCCTGGAGTCGTATGGATTACTTTTATAATTGATGGATACGCTTTTTTGGGCTTAAAATCTCACCCCCCATTCACTCCCATTATAAAGCTTGGAAGAGCCAGGATATTTTTTAAATATATCTCTGTTCGACTGAAAGAAGAAAGTCATTTATATCTAGGATGGCTTGAGGGTAAGTACATTATGGGATGATTTTCATTTTTTGGGTGAACTAACCCTTTAAGGAAATTCTCATGTTTTACAGATTAGACATAGATTTGTTGTACTCGGTTCCCATGAATTAGCCTCATTGTGCTCATGAATTAGATATTTGGCTTGATTCTGCATCATTTATCTTTCATCAGAAGCTGCTATAATAAGTGAGCAAGAATCCAAAAACGAATTATGTACTGTAGCGTACAGTGTAGCTTTGTTCATAATTAGCTGTCATTGTGTGTTTAATGACCGTGGAGAGTTTCTCCGTTACGTGAGATTTCCTGTGAGGAATGAGCCGTGAGCATGTTCCTTCCACAACTCAGCATTAAAGTCCAACAAAAATTGCACAAAGCCTTGAGTCAGCACAATGCTGTCTTTATCGCTTAAGACAGACATTTTACGGTCCAGAGAGATGCAATATTAGCCGGCCAACCGGTTCTCCAGTTCAGTACCCTAATCTGACAGTCTATAGGGCTTGTGAATTTTAAAGAGGACCTGTTATGCCCTTTTAAAAAGTCTTTTTTTTTTATAGGGTCTACTTGAGTAAGACTAAAACACTATTTTTCTCATATTCTCCATTGTTGCAGACTTCTCAGTCTGTCAGTAACGCTCTGTTTAGTTTCTCTCTCCATGAAGCCCCTCCTTCTGAGAAGCTCGGTGTGCTCTGATTGGTCGGTTGGATTAGTGTGTTGTGATTGGTCAACCACTTCGAGCATGTTTCAGAAATGACCCTCCCCTTACCATAACCGCGTGTTTCAACACACTACTAAATAACTCAACCAGGTCTTGTCCTTTATTTTACATATGCCTTGGGCGGGAATTATTTAAATGAGGGATATTGTGACATGTTTGTTCCCAGAAGAATCTCAAGACTACAATGGAGGCGTTTCAGGGAGTTCAGAAACAGTGTTACTGATATAGAGAATAACTCCCTCTGGAGTGACTCTGTGCTTTTTTTTAAACTTTGCAGACCTTTTTCATGCTCAAACAGCAACATTACACACTAAAGAAAGCTGAACATGTAACAATTCATAATAGGCCGAGGGTAGATAGTGAGCAGGTGTGTCTGAGGTCTCGAGTGCAGTGATTTGAAAGGCATTTGTGTTAAACGACCATAAGTACTCTCAGAGGAAACCTGAGTCACCTAAAGGCAATCGGATCCGGTCAGAGCCAGCTGGAGCCTGAGATGCGAGCTATATAAACAACTCGGATTGTTTATCACTGCAGATCAGAGGTCAGACACCCTGATTTTGATGCCGATGTGGCTGGCGGTTCACCGTCAGTTGGGCTCAGGTGTGTATGGCAGCTGTCATATACCCACGGGTCGACCGTCTGCCTGATAATACAATTTTGATGGGAGTTCTTCATTGTTCTGTGGTTATCCTGTGGTAAAAATGCTATTATTTTCCTTTCCTTATGATGTTTCGCTGAATGAGAATAGTAGAGATTTAATGAGTTCTGCTTGCTTCAGTGAGTAATTTTGTCTTGCGTCGTTTGTGCTTCAGACATGAATGAAGACAAAATAATGTGGAAAAATTACTTTCAAAGCAATCAGACCAGATTATTCGCTTGTCAGGTCACAAATGCTTATATATAAGCAAAATAATATACTTAACTTTTCAAAAAGCTTTAAATAATTTTCCTCACCAAGGGCAAGGCTGCTTTTAATTATCAAAAATTGAGTAAATACAGTAAAATTTTGAAATATTATTACAATTTAAAATAACTGTTTTCAATGTGAATATTGTAAAACGTATTTTATTTCTGTGATCAAAGCTGCATTTTCAGCATCATTTCTCCAGTCTTCAGTGTCACATGATCCTTCAGAAATCATTCTAATATGCTGATTTGATGCTCAAGAAACATTTCTGATTATGATTTTGAAAGGTTTGAAAACAGTTGTGCTGCTTAATATTTAGTTTAAACTGATATTTCTTTCTTTAAAACAAACTGGTGAAACTATGGTCTGTGCCAAGATCAGAATTTTTTTTTGTAGTCATTTTTCTACTAGCATGTTCACATGGCTCTCATATTAGTAACAATGTTGAGTTTAGCATATAATTAGGCTTGTGAAAAGAATTAGGCTTCAGACTATAGGTCAAACTAAATGGATTTGAGTTGAAGCGGTAAGAAGCCTGTTACGGTGGCAGCTTCTGCACGGGGAAACAAAACTACATAGTTCAACATGAATCAGTGCTGGAGAGAAATTCTCTACATGTCTGTTCAAGTAATAATAATAATAATAATACATATATTTTATATAGCGCCTTTCAGAATACTCAAGGTCGCTTTACAATAAAGTACAAAGAAACATGACATAGAAACATGACATAGAAACATGGCATAGAAACATGACAAAGAAACATGACATAGAAACATGACAAAGAAACATGGCATAGAAACATGACAAAGAAACATGGCATAGAAACATGACATAGAAACATGGCATAGAAACATGGCATAGAAACATGACAAAGAAACATGGCATAGAAACATGACAAAGAAACATGGCATAGAAACATGACATAGAAACATGGCATAGCAACATGACAAAGAAACATGACATAGAAACATGACATAGAAACATGGCATAGAAACATGACATAGAAACATTAAAAAGAAACATGATATAGAAACATGGCATAGAAACATGGCATAGAAACATGGCATAGAAACATGACATAGAAACATGACATAGAAACATGGCATAGAAACATGACATAGAAACATGGCATAGCAACATGACAAAGAAACATGACATAGAAACATGACATAGAAACATGGCATAGAAACATGACATAGAAACATGACAAAGAAACATGACATAGAAACATGGCATAGAAACATGACAAAGAAACATGACATAGAAACATGACAAAGAAACATGGCATAGAAACATGACAAAGAAACATGACAAAGAAACATGGCATAGAAACATGACAAAGAAACATGGCATAGAAACATGACATAGAAACATGGCATAGCAACATGACAAAGAAACATGACATAGAAACATGACATAGAAACATGGCATAGAAACATGACATAGAAACATGACAAAGAAACATGGCATAGAAACATGACAAAGAAACATGGCATAGAAACATGACATAGAAACATGGCATAGAAACATGGCATAGAAACATGACAAAGAAACATGGCATAGAAACATGACATAGAAACATGACATAGAAACATGGCATAGAAACATGACATAGAAACATGGCATAGCAACATGACAAAGAAACATGACATAGAAACATGACATAGAAACATGGCATAAAAACATGACATAGAAACATGACAAAGAAACATGATATAGAAACATGGCATAGAAACATGACAAAGAAACATGGCATAGAAACATGATATAGAAACATGGCATAGAAACATGGCATAGAAACATGACATAGAAACATGGCATAGAAACATGACATAGAAACATGACATAGAAACATGACATAGAAACATGACATAAAAACATGGCATAGAAACATGACAAAGAAACATGGCATAGCAACATGACAAAGAAACATGACATAGAAACATGGCATAGAAACATGACAAAGAAACATGACAAAGAAACATGGCATAGAAACATGGCATAGAAACATGACAGAAACATGGCATAGAAACATGGCATAGAAACATGAAACAAAAAAATAAATTGAGAAAACTCACCTCAAGTGTCTGTAAATATCATGCATGGAGTCTAGAGCGTAACAGGCTTCGTTCTGCTGAAGTATAGATCCATTCGGTGACAGATGCGGCTCGATTGCACGTGGGTTTCTGGCGTTTTGAGAGAAGGCGACAGCATCTCACTGTAATGAATGGAGTAAATCACCACAAAGCCATTACAGCAGCACATCGGCTCCGGCCTGTGGGAAGCCTACGCGTTTGACCCTTCTCACCTCATTTATTTCCACTGTCCTTCGGCTCAGGGCTCTCTGAAGACACCGATATCTAGCCCTCCACCTCTTTAGAGGGAATCGAGGTGGGTGTTGTTGCTCGGATCTGAGCGGAGGATGGATTTGCTTTGAAACTCGTAGGTTGCGTTCCGGTTATGTTGTTTGTGGGCCGTGCACGAGTGGACCGAATTTCGCATCGAAAAATCTCGCACAAGCATGCTGTTTGTGTTTATAGTGAAAGCTATTGTTTCATTTTATTCAGTAAGGATGCATTAAGTTGAAGAAAAGTGTCAGTAAAGACATTTATAATGTTACAAAAGATTTATAGCTCAAATAAATGCTGTTCTTTTGAACTTTCTATTTATCAAATATATATATATATATATATATATATATATAGTTTCCACACAAATATTGTTGCAGCACAACTGTTTTCAACATTGATAATAATCAGAAATATTTCTTGAGCATCAAATAATCATATTAGAATGATTTCTGAAGGATCATGTGACACTGAAGACTGGAGTAATGATGCTGAAAATGCAGCTTTGATCACAGGAATAAATGACATTTTATCAAAATATAAAATTTATTTGAAATCGTAATATTTCACAATTTTAATGTGTTTTTGATCAAATAAATGCAGCCTTGAGAAGCATAAGAGACTTCAATCAAAAATGTTACTCAAGTACAAAAATTCAATATTAAATAAAAATTCTATAATTTTTTAATTTATTTAAAAATGTATAAAAATTCAATATTCAATACTACAACACGATTTTGTCTGATTCCTCATAGAGAATCAGTTCATTTGGAACCGTTTCAAAATTGGTTGTATAATTTAATTTGAGTTGATTTTTTTGGGGTGTAATATTTACTGCTGTTTATCACTTAATTTATGAAGTGATCCTGTATAGATTATGTATTATGTATCTACATGTTTTTTTTATGTTGCTGTGTAATGTAGAAAAGCTATATATATACATAATTTATTTTTATAAAGCTAAAGTTAATTTAATTATTAAAATATGAGTAACTTTCTATAAAATATTTAAACTCAGTAGGCTACATCGTATGACTGTTAAATATGTTGAATAAGTTAAAGGTACAATATGTAAGAATTTTGTAATAAAATATCCAAAAATCACTTGCACAGTGTGATATATTTCCTGCAGTTGTGTACTTACAATATCCCAAAAGTCTCCAAAGATTTTTTATTTCAGAGAAATTCCAATTTTAAATAAGTGGCCGTCCCGGAAAAAAATGTCGCCTGCCAATGACGCAATATCCGCGCTATCCTCGGCTTCCGTTCATACTGCCATAGCATGACGTAACCATGGCGACAGATGTGGACAACTGCGTAGTGCGTAACGTTTAGCGGCACGCAGTTCTTGTTTCTTTCAAACATAGACCATGGCAAGCAGACTTTGGGACAAACAAGGAGAACTAAAATGAGGATCAATATCAGCGTGGCGTTTTTGAGATGCCGAGAGCTCCACGTCCGCGACTAACTTGGACTCGACAGAGCTTCACGAGTCACGACTTGACAACTTTATTAGACAGGTGAGCAAATGCACATAAAACAAATCAATGTTATAATGTTAGCTCAACATGATGAAATGTTAGAATATGGTCAGTATGTTATTCTAATGTTGATCAAGCTTACTGCTAGTTTCGTATAGCAAACGAACTAACACGTAGTATAACATTATAACTTTCAACACACATTTAAATGCCGTTTAGTGTGATAGTGTAACGTTAGACCAAGTGAAGCAGTGCTGTGTTACCTCACAAGTTTAATTCGTCTAATAAACTGACCTGTGTGAGTAATCCAGCACTTGCGAGTAGTTCGGTAGAATTAAATGTCCTTATTCCTTTATATCCGCGGGACTCGCGTGTGATATCTGTCTCTTTAGTAATCGCGACCTGCTTCATACCACTGTAATGTTAAAAAACATGAATGTTTGCACTCATCCATAAACATTATTAGATCCATCAGCTTGACAGCAAGTCCCATCATTCAGCTCATCACTGCGTCATAAACCTACGCCTTTGTTATTGTTGGAAACTGCGCCCTCTTGTGGCGAAAAAAAACCTACATATTGTGCCTTTAAATATTGTTTTTATATTGATAGTTGTGTCTGTGATCTTTTACTATCGCTGATTTTTCCCAAGCAATCTTGCAGATTTTGCCTTCCCGCAGGAGCTCAATGTTCTCGTGTTTTTCCCTCTAGCCCTTTGAGTTGTTCAGGGCTATCCGAGAATCCGAACGCTAACGGCTGCGTTTCTCCACATCGCTCATGTGTGGGATCCACAAAGCATCCATGTGTTCCTCCCTCGGGGAACGTGTCTGTGGACTGTGGTTTCATCTGAAGTGTCTGAGGGAAGTGAACGTGGGTGTGTTATAAACAGTCAGCTCTTTGTTAAGAGTTACTTAGCTATTCTCATCAAGTCTTATCCCGTATCGATCCTTGCCAGATTCCTCGTGCGTGCGCACACATGCTCTTCAGCTGCTAATACCTCGTTAGCTCGCTCTGCGGGGCGGTCGCGTGATGGATGGCGCTGTGAGTGAAAAATGAGATGCTATGGAGGGAAAAGCGGCCCACGTAATAAGCATAAAGCCGCACAGATGTGTGGGACTCCGTATAGAAATACCTGGAACATGGAAAAGGACATAATGGAAAGGACATCTTGAGAATTTGCCCATAAGACTGTCCTTCTCTGTGGCGCTTTTTAGCATTTCAATTAATATGCATTATGAATTGGACATGTCAGAAAGAAACAGTTCTTGGTTCAATGAGTCAGTGACTCATTCATTTTCATCAATTCATGAATCATTCATTTTGTGAACCAGTTCAATTAATTAGCAGAAAAGGTCTGATTCATTAACAAATTATTCAGTGTAATTTGTGAATGAATCATTTTGTGAAGGAGTTCAACCAATTCATTGAAAAGGTTCAGTTCAATTTTATCCCTTAAAACTCATCACCAAAATTACATATTTAAAGTTTTTTTTTCCTTGACGAAAATTATTCATGTCTCAAAATAGCTTGAATGTAACTCTACAGCCGCGCCTCATTTAGTATACGTGGTTCTATGAATATGCAAATGAGCCCCGCCTCCACTCACTCACTCCAGCTCAGAGATCCACTGGTTGACGATCACACGTTGATCTGATTGGTTACAAGGTAGTTTGTGACGTCAGAAACACCAGCGATTTCAAACCGTGTGTTTGAGACTGTCTTTGGTTCACTGCAGTTTTATAAATACTCAGCAATGGTGTTGACTTACGAATTTGCACATGGTTTGTCTTAAAGCATATTAAAAACATCACATAGACATATAAACAACAATAAAAGCTTGATTTTCACCACAGGGGGGATTTAAATCTTAACACTTCAAATTGGTCATTGGAAAGATCCGTCTGAAAAAATGATTCATTTAAGAATCAGACATCGCTCAAACTTTAATTTTACTGTCGCTCACACTGTGCTCAGTCCGATTTGTGAACAAACCGTTCAGTCTAATTCATGAATGAATGCTTTTGTGAACCAGTTCAACCAATTCATTGAAAGGTCCAGTTGTAAACAAATTGTTCAGTCTAATTCATGATTGAATCATTTTGTGAACCAGTTCACTCAATTAATTGAAAAGGTCAGATTTGTTAACAAATTGTTATAAACGTCAAATTGTTCATTCATGAATCAGACACCGCTCAAGCATCAATTTTGATATAGTTCATAAGGGCTGTGTGATTTGAACAAACCTCTAACACTCAGCATGTAACTAATTTGTGCGATGGACATGAATGACATGTTTTTTCTTGGTCAAAAACAATCCATGAACCATGTATGAATGATGTTTTGCATTGTCGTTTGGTGCCAATATTGATGCAGAGATGAGAGAAATCTGTGCAACCTTACAGTTGAAGAGAGGTATAAACGGATGATATAATGGGCCGAGGCCTCCTCTGTCTCACTGAGGTTCAACCTCATGGCTCTCCTCCAGAACACTGACACGTTCAGGGGGATTTCTCAAGGATTTCCCACAGACTGCCGCCAGCACTTCTCTCTGTCTGTGCAGACATGCAGGCGTTCTTCACACTGTCAGGCTGTCTTCACTCTTGGTGGTGTATTTAGTTCGAGGTCTCATTTGCTTTGACATGCCATATAATTTACACATGCTGCGTTGTGCATTCCTTCCCATTGTTTTCTTCTCTCTCATCCTCTCCTCTTTCTAACAAATGCCAGTTATTTGCCTGTCACATGTGTCCTTTTTCTTACGTGCACATGGTTTACCCCTGTCTAAATGGATTTATACTGCAGCTTTTGAATTCTTCATTTTGATTGGTTGATGGACATTCTGAGATGTTGATTAATTACCATTCAAGGCAGTACTAGATTGATATAATTCGCACAGATCCCTTGACTTATATGTTATACAAATCCAGGCTTTGTTTTGTTGTTTCTTGTCCGTGGTTATAAGAAAAACAGTATTGTATGTCCGAATGCACAGTACTCAGTAGACGAAAAGTCCCCGGATGATCTACTTCTGAACGGGATTCTGACGTGTATATGATGGGTACTTTATTATCCCATGAGGCCACGGGATTTATGAATGGCAGTGAAGTGAAGTAAACTGATGCTGCAGGTCACATGATAAAGACAACATGGTGAATGTAATACATTCGGATTACATTAATACTACACACACACTCACAGAACGTGCTTTTTTTGCACTCGCAAATAAATTGCTTATTCAAAATAAGTACCTATTCAAGAGAGTATGCGATTTTGGGCGCAGTCAGTGATGATGTGGGAGTAATATTTGCTTACTGAATTGTGATTGGTCTACTTACTCGTCATATCTCTTTGCATACTGATTTGTGATTGGTCTATTTACTCAAATCTGTTGGCATACTGAATTGGGATTGGTCTATTTACTCTAATCTGTTTGCATACTGAATTGTGATTGGTCTACTTATATCTGTTTGCATACTGAATTGTGATTGGTCTACTTATATCTCTTTGCATACTGAATTGTGATTGGTCTACTTACTCATATCTGTTTATACTGAATTGTGATTGGTTTGGTCTTCCCTGCATAAATTTAGCCATTTATAGTCACTTTCAATAATGGTCCATTGTCAGTTATGTCATTGTACTAGATAACAAAATGTTTTTTTTTAAAGAAAGATAGCACAAGCAAACCACTTTATTTAAAAAAAAAAGCTTGTGTAGCCAGCTTTGGTGGTCGTGGCATCTATATCTGTCAGAATACTTCAGGTGTTGGATTGGATTGGATTGGATTGCATATACTCAGATCATGATTTCAGAGTGAAACTGCTTCATTTATTAAACCGCATTCTCTATTGTCACCTGAGCTTGTAGTGCAGACATAATATTTTTCACAATGCTCACAACGACCTGTAAAGAGAGCTTGCATCCCTTATCAACCCACTGTTGCACTTGTATATGTTTTTTCCCCTTCCTTATCTCCCAAGAGGCCTTGCTGCTTAACAGCCATGGCCGTGCAGGAGAGATAGTCAGAGCGGTGCATTCAAGGACAGAGAATTCATGCTGTGTGTGTGTGTGTGTGTGTGTGTGTGTGTGTGTGTGTGCTGTGATGATTGTGTTTATGAACTGAGCATCAGCATTACTTCAGGACTCCTTGCATGTAATCACCTTATCTTTGCATTCTCAGGAGCAGCAAGACAGATCCCTGATGGAGATCTATAAGCATACGGAGAGATAGAGAGCACTGAGCGCTCTAGAGAACTAGCAGAGCTGATATTAAATGGAGAAAGAGGCCTCGTTGTTAAAATTAAGTGGCCAATATTAGCATGTATCACATAATTAGCATTGATCTGATTTCGCTTGTAATGGAAGTAGGGCTGCTATACATATAATGCTACAAATGAATGCTTTCTGTTCATCAAAGAATCCAGAACAAACGCATCATGTTATCCACCAAAATATGAAGCAGCTCAACTGTTTTCAACATTGATAATAATCAGAAATGTTTCTCAAGTATCAAATCATCATATTAGAATGATTTCTGAAGGATCATGTGACACTGAAGACTGATGCTGAAAATCCAGCTTTGATCACAGGAATAAATCACATTTTAATATATATTTACATAGAAAACTGTTATTTTAAATGGCGTAATATTTCACAATATTACAGTTTTTACTGTATTTTTAAACTTTTGAACAGTAGTGTATGGTATCATGCAAGGAATAACTGACGACGGGCCATTGAATTATTCCGCTTACACTACGGTTACCACACCTCAAAACATTGTTCAGATGATGTATTTCAAGACGTTTGTCAGGTTTTTGTCCTTAAAACGCTCTCACACAGAACGCCTTTTTCCATTCCAATGCACTACTTTTCCATTGTTTATTCTTGAGCAACAGACATGAATGATGCCCCGAATAACGCTGCTCCTGCAGTTATTGTTTCACGGTAGCAACCGCATATAGTTAAAAACAAACAGAGTACATTAGAAATCGCATAGCAACGGGCTGGCAACCAATCACAACGCTCCATTGTCCCTGACTTTTGCAGGTGACAGCGTTACTCAAATTAACAGATATAAGACAGATCTTGAAAACTTGAAAGTACATAATTATTTTTTTTATTATTCGATGGTGAGACCACCAGGAAAAACTAAAAGAAGCAGATATGATAGCTAAACTGTTTTTGCTCAGTCGACAACACAGCAGATTTATATTGACAGAAGTGTCGCATTTATTATTTTAATGGCGAGTAGTTTGTTTAGCCTTCAACATCTGCCTACACTCTCAAACACAAAGAGCGCAAGTCCAAATAAGGATGTGTTTTCCACAATGCATGCCATGTTTACCGGGAAATGGAGGAAAGGCCGAACGCAAACAGCACTTGACTTGACTGTTTGAAGACGAGAGGATCTACTGACACTGAGAAGTAAATGAAGTTCTGCTTCTCCTCACACTCAATTCAAGGACTTTTAATGGGGGGTTTCTCTATTGTCCAAAGGAAGTATATGTTTCTCAATCATAGCAGACTTAATTGATTGCTGTTTCTCCTAATATTCCTTGCTTTGGAAATGAAAACACACAAATGAGTCAATAGTTGACATACAGTAAGAGTATCGAGCCTATAAAATGAATGTGGATCATTTTGAGTTCATATTAAGATCTCTGGTTTTTGATGGCAGAATTTGTTATCTTTAATGTGAGATTACTGTGATTACTGTGAAATGTGAGATTGAGATGTCTTTTTATAATGCAGATTGTTTGAAATAAAGATCGATTTGAAAACGTGCCTGAATACCTATAAAATGTTCTTTCTTTCAAGAAACATGTTAAACTTTCATTTTGCACAGTGTTTTTATATTTTATCATAATCAATATTTGTTCAATTTTAGTCCATTTTACTCTGACATTTTAGTTTACGATAATGAGCAAATTACATAAATGTGTCGAACTGTAACAGACCTTACTTTAACCCGTTTTCAACAGTTTGAATAATATATTTGCACTTATTTGATCAACAATACAGTAAAAACAGTAATATTGTGAAATATTATTACAACTTCAGATAACTGTTTTCTGTGTTAATATATAGTAAAATGTCATTTATTCCTGCGATCAAAGCTGAATTTTCAGCATCATTGCTCCAGTCTTCAGTGTCACATGATCCTTCAGAAATCATTTGAATATGATTTGATTCTTTGATGAATAGAAAGTTAACAAGAGCAGCATTTATATGAAATAAAAATCATTCGTGACATTACAAATGTCTATAATCCGGCCTTATTGAATAAAAGTATTAATTTCTTTCAAAAAAGTTTGAAACTGCAGTGTATATTTATTTACATGCACAATTTGTATTTTGCAGTGTTTTTAGTCATACTTTTTGTATTTTTATATTTTGTCAGTCAATACTGATTCATTTTAGTCCGTTTTACATATCATTTTAGTTTATGAAAGTGTGAAAAATTATGATAGTGTTATATTGTAGTGTAACATACCATATTTTAACCTAATTTAAGCTGTAAACATAAATGTAGACATCTATCCAAATATATGAAATCAGAATAAATAACAAGAATTCAGAAGTTGCTGTGAATCCTTCATGTTTTCTTCATGAAGTCTGTTGTTTCCTCCCATATTTTAGAGACTGCATTTTTAAAGCAGTGCTAAACTCACAATGCAAGTTACAAATGCATGCAGGAAGCAAGAAAGAAAGTCCATACGAGTGAACAAATGATGACTCATTCATGGGTGAACTACTTCTTTAATGATATTCCCAGCCTGCCCTTTATGCACAAAACAGCGCTGGAGAACCTGAGAGAGAGGAGGAGAGAATATGCCGACAGCCATTATTATTAGCTGCCAATTAAATGCACACACAGTGTGAGAGGCTTTTGTTCTTGTGGTAGTGAAGATCCCCCACCGAGCGCTGAGGAGCGTTTCTCTCCCCGCTGCTCCTCCGCTTCTGCATGCGCTCCTGTGAGAGAGTCGGTGGACTCGACACTGAACATCTGCAGTCGGGATCAAATCCACTCTGTCTCTAATATAAGCATTTGTTTAAACTGACTCGCACACTTTCTGTTTGCTACAAGCAGCATCAGCAACATAATGCAGTGTGTGAGGCATCTGCTAATATAAATTATTAAAAAACAGACCTTTGTTTGAAAAGGTCATGCTAACCTGATGGAAAGAGCATCTTAGTATGAATTTCTTCGCTGGTCCAGACTAGATTATGCTGGTTAGTGCTAGTTCAGCATAGATGTGATATTTACCACACTCTAAAAAGAAATTCAGGGTCATTGTGTCTTTTCTTCCCCTATTTTGACGTATATCTGAGTGAAACTGCTTCTCGAACAAGAACAAATGTAGGGCGGGGCTTGATTTTGTCCATGTGTGGATTTGATTGGATGGTTGTGGTTTGCTATTGGTGGATCTCATGTGAGTGACAGGTTGCCCCGCCCCTCATGCCAGAAAACGCATCATCAGGGAAGAGATGTTCAGACATTCCTCAAATCATGTGTCAGAGACTGTAATGTTGTTCGTTTGTAAGGTGTGAAGGCTTGTTTAATGAACAGCCGTGCGCACTGGTCACTTTCTCAAGAGCGATCTTTCTTGGCGATCTAACAGGAAGTGTTCAGATCCAACGGTTGGCACGGCCATCATGAGCCCTCTTGCCAGCCTTGCCCACCTGCTCCAGTGTTCAGCCTGTACCAAGAGAAACGAAGAAGACCAGAGCTGTGTTTTATTCAGAACTGAATTGTGAATATTTGAATTTGGTTTGTTAGCAAACCGAGAGAGCGAGAGAGAGAGATGCCTTTCATTTAATCAAATTATATATATATATATATATATATATATACATTTTCTTAATCAAAATTTAATATTTATTTATTTTTACATTTATTTTTTTAAACTAATTTTAAATATATAATACATTTTTATTGTAAATAAGCCATATATATAGGCTATAGCTATATATATATATTTATATATAAGTAGCCAAATATATTTACTATTTAAAAAAATATTAAAGTAGCCAAGTATATATATATATTTATTTATTTTTACATTTATTTTTTTTAACTAATTTTAAATATATAATTAATTTTTATTTTAAAATAAGCCATATATATAGGCTATATATATACACTCACCGCCCACTTTATTAGGTACACCTGTCCAACTGCTCGTTAACACTTAATTTCTAAGCAGCCAATCACATGGCGGCAACTCAGTGCATTTAGGCATGTAGACATGGTCAAGACAATCTCCTGCAGTTCAAACCGAGCATCAGTATGGGGAAGAAAGTTGATTTGAGTGACTTTGAACGTGGCATGATTGTTGGTGCCAGAAGGGCTGGTCTGAGTATTTCAGAAACTGCTAATCTACTGGGATTTTCACGCACAACCATCTCTAGGGTTTACAGAGAATGGTCCGAAAAAGAAAAAACATCCAGTGAGCGGCAGTTCTGTGGGCGGAAATGCCTTGTTGATGCCAGAGGTCAGAGGAGAATGGCCAGACTGGTTCGAGCTGATAGAAGGGCAACAGTGACTGAAATAACCACTCGTTACAACCGAGGTATGCAGCAAAGCATTTGTGAAGCCACAACACGCACAACCTTGAGGCGGATGGGCTACAACAGCAGAAGACCCCACCGGGTACCACTCATCTCCACTACAAATAGGAAAAAGAGGCTACAATTTGCAAGAGCTCACCAAAATTGAACAGTTGAAGACTGGAAAAATGTTGCCTGGTCTGATGAGTCTCGATTTCTGTTGAGACATTCAGATGTTAGAGTCAGAATTTGGCGTAAACAGAATGAGAACATGGAACCATCATGCCTTGTTACCACTGTGCAGGCTGGTGGTGGTGGTGTAATGGTGTGGGGGATGTTTTCCTGGCACACTTTAGGCCCCTTAGTGCCAATTGGGCATCGTTTAAATGCCACGGCCTACCTGAGCATTGTTTCTGACCATGTCCATCCCTTTATGGCCACCATGTACCCATCCTCTGATGGCTACTTCCACCATGTCACAAAGCTCTAATCATTTCAAATTGGTTTCTTGAACATGACAATGAGTTCACTGTACTAAAATGGCCTCCACAGTCACCAGATCTCAACCCAATAGAGCATCTTTGGGATGTGGTGGAACGGGAGATTCGCATCATGGATGTGCAGCCGACAAATCTGCGGCAACTGTGTGATGCCATCATGTCAATATGGACCAAACTCCCTGAGGAATGCTTCCAGCACCTTGTTGAATCTATGCCACGAAGAGTTGAGGCAGTTCTGAAGGCAAAAGGGGGTCCAACCCGTTACTAGCATGGGGTACCTAATAAAGTGGGCGGTGAGTGTATATATAAGTAGCCAAATATATTTACTATTTAAAAAAATATTAAAGTAGCCAAGTATATATATATATATATATATATATATATATATATATATATATATATATATATATATATATATATATATATATATATTTATTTATTTAGGGCCCAAGCCTTGAAAAGGCGAAGGCCCTATTGTTTTCCTAAGGATTATTATTTATTATTATTAGGGCCCAAGCCTTGAAAAGGCGAAGGCCCTATTGTTTTCCTAAGGATTATTATTTATTAGGGCCCAAGCCTTGAAAAGGCGAAGGCCCTATTGTTTTCCTAAGGATTATTCTTTATTATTAGGGCCCAAGCCTTGAAAAGGCGAAGGCCCTATTGTTTTCCTAAGGATTATTATTTATTATTAGGGCCCAAGCCTTGAAAAGGCGAAGGCCCTATTGTTTTCCTAAGGATTATTATTAGGGCCCAAGCCTTGAAAAGGCGAAGGCCCTATTGTTTTCCTTAGGATTATTATTATTATTATTATTATTATTATTATTATTATTTTATCGACTATTCGGGCACTTTTGGGGCTCTTAACGTGCACGAAAACTCTTGAAACTTTGCACACTGGTCAGAACCCGCGGCCATCAGGGCCGGGCTGAAGCTGGTACCTGGGCGTGGCAGGTGGGCTCGACAGCGCCCCCTGGAACGGGGTCCGAAAACTTGGTCCATAAATCAAACACGCTTCCATGTAATAATATGAAACTCGGTACACATATAGATCTCATCGGTTCATATATCCTTTGTACTTTTACTTTTTACCCCAGCCCAACAGGAAGTCGGCTATTATGGTTTGTTTGGAAGCGTATGCCCCTGGAATTCGATATACTCCTCCTAGAGAATTCAACCAATCGCAACGAAACTCGGTCAGCATGATGTCAAGACATTGAGGATGAAAAATTGCCAGGGGATTTTTCATATCTCGAACGGTTTGGCCGTGGCGAGGAAACAAATTTATGGCGAATAATGGAAACAGGAAGTGTGTTATAACTTCTGCATACATTAACTGATCTTGATGAAACTTCAACAGTATGTTCGCTGTAAGAGGCCGATCACATGGATGTGACTATTGTGAGTCAAAGTTATAGCGCCACCAACTGGCAGCAGGAAGTGTGTCACTTTCTAAATGCTTTTGACAAAAGTGGGGGGGTTAGTTTTATCTACAGTTACAAAACTCAGCGTGTATATTCTTCTCCTCAAGCCAAACAACTTTCTAATTTAAAGTAATTAGCTCCGACCCTCAGAAAGTCAGATATTGTGGTTTGAATAGGGTCATTTTCTCTCTCTCTCTCTCTGAGCCAATATGGCAAGCCGCTTTAACATTTAATCATATTAACCTACTAGTCTCTATTTTCATGCTACTAGTACTTATTTTTAGATACTAGTATCTATTCCATTAAGTACTGGTACTTATTCATTAGCGACTAGTGCTTATTCTTTAATACTAGTGCCTATTCTTTAGATACTAGTGCTTATTCTTTAGATATTCTTTTGAATACGTATTAGTAGCTAATGAATAAGTACTGGTATCTATTTAATAGGTACTAGTATCTAATGACTTAGTACTAGTATTTATTGAATAAATACTAGTATCTATTAATAGGTACTAGTATCTAAAAGGTCATTTTCTCTTTCTCTCTCTCTGAGCCAATATGGCAAGCCGTTTTAACATTTAATCATTTTAACCTACTAGTCTCTATTTTCATGCTACTAGTACTTATTTTTTAGATACTAGTATCTATTCCATTAAGTACTAGTACTTATTCATTAGCGACTAGTGCTTATTCTGTTTAGAATATTCAAAGTGCTTATTCAATTTTTTTGCTTATTTATATTTTCAGAGCAGAAAATCCGATTTTTCTGCTTATTCAATATTGCATCTAAAAATGTAAGTGACTTGACGTGTGTGTGTGTGTGTGTGTGTGTGTGTGTGTGTGTGTGTGTGTGTGTGTGTGTGTGTGTGTGTGTGTGAGCTAGTGCTTATTCTTTAGATATTCTTTTGAATACGTATTAGTAGCTAATGAATAAGTACTGGTATCTATTTAATAGATACTAGTATCTAATGACTTAGTACTAGTATTTATTGAATAAATACTAGTATCTAGTAAGTATCTAAAAGGTCATTTTCTCTTTCTCTCTCTCTGAGACAATATGGCAAGCCATTTTAACATTTAATCATTTTAACCTACTAGTCTCTATTTTCATGCTACTAGTACTTATTTTTTAGATACTAGTATCTATTCCATTAAGTACTAGTACTTATTCATTAGCGACTAGTGCTTATTCTGTTTAGAATATTCAAAGTGCTTATTCAATTTTTATGCTTATTTATATTTTCAGAGCAGAAAATCCGATTTTTCTGCTTATTCAATATTGCATCTAAAATGTAAGTGACTTGACGTGTGTTTGTGTGTGTGTGAGAGAGAGAGAGAGAGAGAGAGAGAGAGAGAGAGAGAGAGAGAGAGAGAGAGAGAGAGATTGTGTCTGTTACAGTGACAAGAGTTTAACCCTTTAAGGCCTTGTCTTTTTGGATATATATCTTTTTTTATAAAAAAAAATGTGCATACAACCCATATATTTTAAATGTATTGTTTGCTTTAAATTAAATTAAGATTTTATGTTTGGTAATTGAACCTAAATAAATTAATTAATGTGCTATATTTCAGATCAATATATTTGTTTTCCTTCATTTTAATCAACACTAACTTTATTCTCATCTGAATTATAAAGAATTTATTTCTGTATAAAATAAAAAATCCTGAATAATCCAGACCAACCAGAGCGCACTATTTCTACAACATCATCAGTGCTGAAGCGAAACTACCAGAGCCGTTCGGCAGATAGCGAGCAGATATTTTGTGTCACGTCGTGCACAATAACCCTAAAGGCACCAGGGTGGCGGTGCCACCGGCTTTATATATATATATATATATATATATATATATATAAATATAGCTGCGAGCAGCGATGAAGGGCCAAAGCCGGCGGCACCGCCACCCTGGTGCCTTTAGGTAACTAAAGGCACCGGGGTGGCGGTGCCACTGGCTTGGGCCCGTAATCGCTGCTCGCAGCTATATTTTATTATTATTATTATTATTATTATTATTATTATTTTACTACCTTTTGGGCACTTTTGGGGCCCTTAACGTGCTCGAAAACTCTTGAAACTTTGCACACATCTCAGAACCCGCGGCCATCAGGGCCGGGCTGAAGCTGGTACCCGGGCGTGGCAGGGGGGCTCGACAGCGCCCCCTGGAACGGGGTTTGAACACTTGGTCCATAAATCAAACACGCTTGCATGTAATAATATGAAACTCAGTACACATATAGATCTCATCGGTTCATATATACTTCATGCTCTTACTTTTTACCCCAGCCCAACAGGAAGTCGGCTATTAAGGGTTGTTTGGAAAACACATGCAATGGAATGTGAAATACTCCTCCTAGAGAATTCAAACACACGGCACGAAACTCGGTCAGCATGAAGTCAAGACACTGAGGATGAAAAATTGCCAGGGGATTTTTGATATCTCGAACGGTTTGGCCGTGGCGAGTAAACGAAATTATGGCGAGAAACGTGAAACAGGAAGTGTGTTATAACTACTGCATACATTAACTAATCTTGATGAAACTTCAGCAGTGTGTTCGTTGTAAGAGCCCGATCACATGGATGTGACTATTGTGAGTCAAAGTTATAGCGCCACCAACTGGCAGCAGGAAGTGTGTCACTTTCAAAATGCTTTTAAATCACCCTCTTATTTTTACCCGATTTGCTTCAAACTTCATGTGCATAATGTAGACACACGCCAGATGTAGACCTGTGAAAGGATTATTGATATCTTAGATACTGTTGCCATGGCAATGCATCAAACATTAATATTCCTTTTTTTAAGCTTTTTCATGCTTTTTTATGCTTTCGGGCACTTTTGGGGTTCTTAACGTGCTCGAAAACTCTTGAAACTTTGCACACGGGACAAAACCCGCGGCCATCAGGGCCAGGCTGAAGCTGGTACCCGGGCGTGGCAGGGGGGCTCGACAGCGCCCCCTTGAACGGGTCAGACAATTTGGTCCATATATCCAACACGCTTTACCCTATTTGCTTCAAACTTGATGTGTATAATGTAGACACAAGCCAGATGTAGACCTGTGAAAGGATTGTTGGTATCTTAGATGCTGTTGCCGTGACAACGCATCAAACTTTAATATTCTTTTTGGATACTTTTGAGATTCTTAGCGCACTTTTGGGGCCCTTAACATGCTCAAAAACTCTTGAAACTTTGCACACGGGTCAGAAACCGCGGCCATCAGGGCCGGGCTGAAGCTGGTACCCGGGCGTGGCAGGGGGGCTCGACAAAACTTGGTCCATAAATCAAACAGGCTTTACCCGATTTGCTTCAAACTTGATGTGTATAATGTAGACACACGCCAGATGTAGACCTGTGAAAGGATTGTTGATATCTTAGATGCTGTTGCCGTGACAACGCATCAAACTTTAATATTCTTTTTGGATACTTTTGAGACTCTCAGCGCACTTTTGGGGCCCTTAACGTGCTCAAAAACTCTTGAAACTTTGCACACGGGTCAGAACCCGCGGCCATCAGGGCCGGGCTGAAGCTGGTACCCGGGCGTGGCAGGGGGGCTCGACAGCGCCCCCTGGAACAGGGTCCGAAAACTTGGTCCATAAATCAAACACGCTTGAATGTAATAATATGAAACTCGGTACACATATAGATCTCATCGATTCATATATCCTTTGTACTTTTACTTTTTACCCCAGCCCAACAGGAAGTCGGCTATTATGGTTTGTTTGGAAGCGTATGCCCCTGGAATTCGATATACTCCTCCTAGAGAATTCAACCAATCGCCACGAAATTCGGTCAGCATGAAGTCAAGACATTGAGGATGAAAAGTTGCCAGGGGATTTTTGATATCTCGAACGGTTTGGCCGTGGCGAGGAAACGAATTTATGGCGAATAAAGGAAACAGGAAGTGTGTTATAACTTCTGCATACATTAACTGATCTTGATGAAACTTCAGCAGTGTGTTCGCTGTAAGAGTCCGATCACATGGATGTGACTATTGTGAGTCAAAGTTATAGCGCCACCAACTGGCAGCAGGAAGTGTGTCACTTCCTAAAGGCTTTGAAATCACCCTCTTATTTTTACCCAATTTGCTTCAAACTTTATGTGTATAATGTAGACACACGGCAGATGTAGACCTGAGAAAGGATTATTGATATCTTAGATACTGTTGCCGTGGCAACGCATCAAACTTTATTATTCTTTGTTGATGCTTTTGAGACTCTTAACATACTTGAAATTGCATGAAACCCGACAGACACATCACATTTATTAGACAGTAGACATGTGCAGAGTTTCAGAAACGGGCGTGGTGAGGGGCTCAGTAGCGCCACCTTTTGTCAAAAGTGGGGGGATTGATTTTATCTACAGTAATAAAAATCGGTATGTGTATTGTTCTCCTCCAGCCAGACAACTTTCTAATTTACACTCAATAGCTCCAACCAACAGGAAGTCAGATATTTTGGTTTGAAAATTGTCATTTTATGTCTCTCTCTCTCTGAGCCTACGTCTATGTGTGTGTGTGTGTGTCTGTGAGTGTGGGGAGGGGGAGGGGGGCTAGATTAACCATTTGACTGCTGTGTGGTTTGGCCTGCATTAAAAAAGAAAAAAAAATGTCTTACGCCTTGTATTTTTTAAATAAGTTGTATTAATAAGTAAAGGCATATAACCAGTTGAATTGTAGTGCATTGAAAATAGTTTTATATAATTAGTTTATTAATTAAATTAACTTGGTCAGAAAATTTGGTCCATAAATCAAACACACTTGCATGTAATATTATGAAACTCTGTACACATATAGATCTCATCGGGCCAAACAACTTTAAGCCAGCCCAACAGGAAGTGGGCTATTTTGGTCTTAATGTGGATGTTTTGCAAAACCAGGCTCTACATTTTTACCCACTCCTCTTAAGTGGTTTATTTTATTCCCACCAAACTTTTTCAACATGATGAAAATACATTAAAGAAGCATAATTGTGAATATCTATTGAATATCTCTAATTGTTTTGCTATGGCGAGGGATTAAAGTCATGTAAAAAAAAATAAACACTAAAAGCCTCATATCTTCTAAAAATTTAATTATACACCATTTATTTCTAGATAAAATTATACAAATATCAGAACTAAACCCATTTTATTCTTGTTTTCAATTTAAGAATAATGTACAAGTTTAAAAACAGCCAGGATGCACTATTCAGTTAAAAAATAAATATATCAAATAATACATAGGGCTATACTGCCCTCTTGTGTTCAAAATCAGGTAGGCCTGTTGTATTTAAATATAGGTAGCTGCTATGTGACTCCGAGAATTTTTTCTCACCGGTTATTTGACGTGTAACACCGGGGGCTTTTATATCGCTAAGTTAAAAGTGAAAGTAAAGTAAGGACATTTATAGTGGTGGCGCTCACAGTGCGCTCGAATGAATTTCTATGGAAGTAGAAATGAAAAAACGTTCGCTCTGTTTTGCTCGCTCGTCGCCATGGACGCGCACCGTAATGAATGCCACTGCAGCCGCATACTTTTTAGTGTCACTTTAAAATTAGTGCAATATCGGGGGCCAATTGCTTGAATTGTGAGTTCAATAGTCTATTATTTTTCACGGAAAACACAACAACAAAAGAGTACAATGATAGATTCGCTTAAATAGGCGCTTTTACATAAAATAGCCTATTCCGTCATCATCTTTTCAGTCAGCTCTTCACTCTCGTGATTAATGAAATTTGACTCCTGTTGCTGATATTTGCTGCAACTTTCGTTCTGCTCACAATTTAGTAAGCAAACACGCTTCAAATGTGTTTTTATTTTATTTTTGTGTGTATATATGTGTGTATATATATATATATATAGCTTATGTTTCAAATATGAGTTAATTAACAATCGTTTGAAAGAATGATACTTTTAAACATATCACTAAGCCGTCATTAGGTGTCGCCAGGCGACCGTCTTAATGAGCGAGTCATTGATTCATTTGTTCGAACGATTCGTTCGAACGGCTGAGTCATTCATGAATGAGACAGATTATGGATTGGTCATTGAATCTTTGAGTCAACCGATTCGTTCAAAATGCTGAATCATTCAGTAATGAGAAAACACGTTGCTGTGAGATGCTCGATGGTTCTGCTGTGATCTTTGTTTAACTAGTTTCACTGCTGAAACAGAAAAAAGTCAATATTGCATATAAAATGTAAGTGATTTGACTTGTGTGTGTGTCTGTGTGTGTGTGTGTGTGTGTGTGTGTGTGTGTGTGTGTGTGTGTGTGTGTGTGTGTGTGTGTGTGTGTGTGTGTATGATTGTGTCTGTTACTTTTTGGATATATATCTTTTTATATAAAAAAAAATAGGCATACAACCCATATATTTTAAATGTATTGTTTGCTTTAAATTACATTAAGATTTGTATGTTTGGTAATTGAACCTGAATGAATTTTAAATGAATGTGCTATATTTCAGAGTTTTCCTTAAAATTTGACCTAACACTAACTTTATTCTCATCTGAATGATAGATTATTTATTTCTGTATAAAATAA
The DNA here is from genome assembly GCF_029890125.1 of Rhinichthys klamathensis goyatoka. NCBI lineage: Eukaryota > Metazoa > Chordata > Actinopteri > Cypriniformes > Leuciscidae > Rhinichthys > Rhinichthys klamathensis. Next base: position 495,018 of record NW_026606713.1, on the reverse strand, counting down.
AAAAGAGATTTTGGTTGGGTGACAGTTGTAGTTTACAGTTTGACAAAAGCACAATGTTGTGTTTTATTGCGATTGTTCACAAATATAAGTAAACACTTATGAGATAGATGTTTATGGATTGATTGGTCATTGAATCTTTGAGTCAACCGATTCGTTCAAAATGCTGAATCATTCAGTAATGAGAACGCGTTGCTGTGAGATCCTCGATGGTTCTGCTGTGATCTTTGTTTAACTATTTTCGCTGCTGAAACAGAAAAAAAGTCAATATTGCATCTAAAATGTAAGTGATTTGACTTGTGTGTGTGTGTGTGATTGTGTGTGTGATTGTGTCTGTTACAGTGATAAGAGTTTAACCCTTGTTAAACTTTAGACCTTGTCTTTTTGGATATATATCTTTTTATATTAAAAAATAGTCATACAACCCATATATTTTAAATGTATTGTTTGCTTAAAAATTACATTAAGATTGTATGTTTGGTAATCGAACCTAAATGAATTTTACATGAATGTGCTATATTTCAGATCATATATTTGTTTTCCTTAAAATTTGAACTAACACTAACTTTATTCTCATCTGAATGATAGATTATTTATTTCTGTATAAAATAAAAACACCTTTGATTTTTCTTTTTTAATCAATGTAGAATGTGTAACTGAAAAAATAAACAGATTAGGGCTCTGTTTGATGACAAGAAATGAAAACCAATGCGATATGATGAATGTCCAAAAGATGGCTCCCACAGACTGTTTTTAAATAGGATTGTTTGATATTTTTTGCTTTTAAACTGTGTGTGTGTGTGTAAGAGATTTTGGTTGGGTGACAGTTGTAGTTTACAGTTTGACAAGAGTTTATGGTTTGACAAAAGCACAATGTTGTGTTTTATTGCGAGTGTACACAAATATAAGTAAACACTTTGCAGTTTGAATAATGTCCTGTATGAACAAAAGGACGGAGTATGTCTTTATGTCTACATTGTTCAATTACGCCACACACACACACACACACAAACACTATTTTTCTAATCAGATCAGGCAAGTAATATTCTGTCTTGTCTCTTAAAAAAACAATATATATATATTTATGTATATATATATATATATATATGTGTGTGTGTGTGTGTGTATATATATATATAAATATAGCTGCGAGCAGCGTGAAAGGGCCAAAGCCGGCGGCACCGCCACCCCGGTTATAGCGCCACCAACTGGCAGCAGGAAGTCTGTCACTTTCAAAAAGCTTTGAAATCACCTGATTGCTTCAAACTTCAATACTATGATGTAAACACACGGCAGATGTAGACCTGGATGTAGACCTGACCTTTCAGAAGGTTGCTCTCGCATACTTTGTGGTTGACATGTGCCCTCAATGCACACTTTTGCAGAGCCCACACTGATACAAGCTCTACAGCACACTTCTTTTCGACAGTCAAAGCAGGGTTACGTTTTTGCACGTCGTGCACAATAACCCTAAAGGCACCAGGGTGGCGGTGCCACCGGCTTTATATATATATATATATATATAAATAAATATAGCTGCGAGCAGCGATGAAGGGCCAAAGCCGGTGGTACCGCCACCCCGGTGCCTTTAGGTAACTAAAGGCACCGGGGTTGCGGTGCCACCGGCTTGGGCCCGTAATCGCTGCTCGCAGCTATATTTAGGGCCCAAGCCTTGAAAAGGCGAAGGCCCTATTGTTTTCCTTAGGATTATTATTATTATTATTATTATTATTTTATCGACTATTCGGGCACTTTTGGGGCTCTTAACGTGCACGAAAACTCTTGAAACTTTGCACACTGGTCAGAACCCGCGGCCATCAGGGCCGGGCTGAAGCTGGTACCCGGGCGTGGCAGGGGGGCTCGACAGCGCCCCCTGGAACGGGGTCCGAAAACTTGGTCCATAAATCAAACACGCTTCCATGTAATAATATGAAACTCGGTACACATATAGATCTCATCGGTTCATATATCCTTTGTACTTTTACTTTTTACCCCAGCCCAACAGGAAGTCGGCTATTATGGTTTGTTTGGAAGCGTATGCCCCTGGAATTCGATATACTCCTCCTAGAGAATTCAACCAATCGCAACGAAACTCGGTCAGCATGATGTCAAGACATTGAGGATGAAAAATTGCCAGGGGATTTCTGATATCTCGAACGGTTTGGCCGTGACGAGGAAACGAATTTATGGCGAATAATGGAAACAGGAAGTGTGTTATAACTTCTGCATACATTAACTGATCTTGATGAAACTTCAACAGTGTGTTCGCTGTAAGAAGCCGATCACATGGATGTGACTATTGTGAGTCAAAGTTATAGCGCCACCAACTGGCAGCAGGAAGTGTGTCACTTTCAAAATGCTTTGAAATCACCCTCTTATTTTTACCCGATTTGCTTCAAACTTGATGTGTATAATGTAGACACTCGCCAGATGTAGACCTGTGAAAGGATTATTGATATCTTAGATACTGTTGCCATGGCAACGCATCAAACTTTAATATTCTTTTTGGATGCTTTTGAGACTCTTAGCATGCCTGAAATTGCTTAAAATTGCATGAAACTCGACAGACAGATCACATTTATTAGCCAGTAGACATGTGCAAAGTTTCAGAAACGGGCGTGGTGCAGGGGCTCAGTAGCGCCACCTTTTGTGACAAAAGTGGGTGGGGGGGGGGTTACTTTCATCTACAGTTACAAAACTTTTTCAACTTGATGAAAATACATTAAAGATGCTAAATTGTGAACGGATATTGAATATCTCTAACGGTTTTGCTATGGCGAGGGATTATGTCAAAAAGAGAATCAGGAAATGTCTCATATCTTTCTAAAATGTAATTATACACCATTTATTTTTCTATAAAATTATACTAATATTAGAACTAAACCCATTGTATTCCTTTTTTTCAATTTAAGATTTATGTTTAAGTTTAAAAACAGCCAGAATGGTTGTTTAGCCAAAAAAATAAAAAAATAAAAATCATTCACAGTGCTTTACTGCCCTCTTGTGTTCAAAATCAGGTAGGCCAATTGTATTAAATTGTAGGGATGCTACTATGGGAATATTTTCCCACCGTGACTCCGCTGGGGGCTTTAAAGTCGCTAACTTGAAAGCGAAAGTAACGGACGTCTCCACAAGACGTGCAGCTGTGAGCATTTTCGTTTCATTTTAAAAGAAGCCCCATTTCGGGGGCGGATTTCTTGAATGTATTTTACAAAATCACAATGTTGTGTTTGATTGCGAGTATCCAAAAATAAGTAAACACTTTGCAGTTTGAATGATCTTCTTGAATAAAATGACGGAGTAGCCAATGTTTCCACTGTTCGATCGCGGACGTCCACACGGACATTGATAATGGTGGCGCGTGCAGAGCGCTCGAGGGAATTCCTATGGAAGTAGGAATGAACTAAAAAACGTTCACTCTGTTCTGCTCGCTCATCGTCGTGGACGCGCAGCGTTATGAATGCCCGTGTGATGCAGCATAACACAGCAGAGAGAGACGCTCACTCTCAACTCGTGATTAATGAAATTTGACTCCGGTTGCTGATCTTTGCTGCAACTTTCGTTCAGCTCACAATTTAGTAAGCAAACCCGTTCAGGTTTTAATTGTAGTGACTAAATGATTTTATTAAACACACACACACACACACACACACACAAACACACACATCAAATTGACGGTGGGGGGCAATGGTATATTTAAATCTGCAAATTGTAATATATGCAGGGCACCCCGGTCCAGTCTTATTAAATGTATGCTTCATCTTTCATTTTTAATTTGTAAATTTGATCAATAAATTCAATTATTTAGAATAAGACACTATATGGCTTTTACCCTAGGTAGGGCTGATCAAATTAAATCGTTTACACTGAAAAATAACAATGCATTAAATAATGTTATGAGATTGTTTTAAATATAAGTCAATTAAAAATCGTTGGGAAGAATGATACTTTTAAACATAACACTAAACCGTCATTAGGTGTCGCCAGGCGACCGTCTTAATGAGCGAGTCATTGATTCATTCGTTCAAACAATTCGTTCGAACGGTTGAGTCATTCATGAATGAGACAGATTATGGATTGGTCATTGAATCTTTGAGTCAACCGATTCGTTCAAAATGCTGAATCATTCAGTAATGAGAACGCGTTGCTGTGAGATGCTCGATGGTTCTGCTGTGATCTTTGTTTAACTATTTTCGCTGCTGAAACAGAAAAAAGTCAATATTGCATCTAAAATGTAAGTGATTTGACTTGTGTGTTTGTGTGTGTGTGTGTGTGTGTGTGTGATTGTGTCTGTTACAGTGATTGTTTAACCCTTGTTAAAGTTTAGGCCTTGTCTTTTTGGATATATATCTTTTTATATAAAAAAATAGGCATACAACCCATATATTTTAAATGTATTGTTTGCTTTAAATTACATTAAGATTTGTATGTTTGGTAATTGAACCTGAATGAATTTTAAATGAATGTGCTATATATCAGATCATATATTTGTTTTCCTTAACATTTGAACTAACACTAACTTTATTCTCATCTGAATGATAGATTATTTATTTCTGTATATAATAAAAACACATTTGATTTTTCTTTTTTAATCAATGTAGAATGTGTAACTGAAAAAATAAACAGATTAGGGCTCTGTTCGAGAACAAGAAATGAAAACCAATGCAATATGCTGAATGTCCAAAAGATTTTTTTTTGCTTTTAAACTACGTGTATGTGTGTGTGTGTGTGTGTGTGTGTGTGTGTGCGTGTGTGTGTGTAAGAGATTTTGGTTGGGTGACATTTGTAGTTTACAGTTTGACAAAAGCACAATGTTGTGTTTTATTGCGATTGTACACAAATATAAGTAAACAGTTTGCAGTTTGAATAATGTCCTGTATGAACAAAAGGACGGAGTATGTTTTTATGTCTACATTGTTCAATCACGTCTCTCACACACACACACACACACACACACACACACACACACACACACACACACACACACACACACACACACACACACACACACACACACACACAACAATTTTTTCTAATCAGATCAGGCAAGTAATATTCTGTCTTGGCACACTTCATATAACTTTCAATCTTGTGTACTTATTTCATGTGTCCATTAAGTCCAGGAGACCGTAGGGTGTCTCATTTTTCATTTTAGGATTCAGAAGTTTGCTCACGCATATGATATGTGCCCTCAATGCACACTTTTGCAGAGCCCACACCAATGCAAGCTCTACAGCACACATCTTCTCAACAGTCAAAGCGGGGTTAAGTTATTACCCGTCATGCACAGTAACCCTTAAGGCACCAGGGTGGCGGTGCCACCGGCTTGTTTATATATATATATATATATATATATATATATATATATATATATATATAAATATAGCTGCGAGCAGCGATGAAGGGCCAAAGCCGGCGGCACCGCCACTCCGGTGCCTTTAGGTTACTAAAGGCACCGGGGTTGCGGTGCCACCGGCTTGGGCCCGTAATCGCTGCTCGCAGCTATATTTATTATTATTATTATTATTATTTTACTACCTTTTGGGCACTTTTGGGGGCCTTAACGTGCTCGAAAACTCTTGAAACTTTGCACACATCTCAGAACCCGCGGCCATCAGGGCCGGGCTGAAGCTGGTACCCGGGCGTGGCAGGGGGGCTCGACAGCGCCCCCTGGAACGGGGTTTGAACACTTGGTCCATAAATCAAACACGCTTGCATGTAATAATATGAAACTCAGTACACATATAGATCTCATCGGTTCATATATACTTCATGCTCTTACTTTTTACCCCAGCCCAACAGGAAGTCGGCTATTAAGGGTTGTTTGGAAAACACATGCAATGGAATGTGAAATACTCCTCCTAGAGAATTCAAACACACGGCACGAAACTCGGTCAGCATGAAGTCAAGACACTGAGGATGAAAAATTGCCAGGGGATTTTTGATATCTCGAACGGTTTGGCCGTGGCGAGTAAACGAAATTATGGCGAGAAACGTGAAACAGGAAGTGTGTTATAACTACTGCATACATTAACTAATCTTGATGAAAATTCAGCAGTGTGTTCGTTGTAAGAGCCCGATCACATGGATGTGACTATTGTGAGTCAAAGTTATAGCGCCACCAACTGGCAGCAGGAAGTGTGTCACTTTCAAAATGCATTTAAATCACCCTCTTATTTTTACCCGATTTGCTTCAAACTTCATGTGCATAATGTAGACACACGCCAGATGTAGACCTGTGAAAGGATTATTGATATCTTAGATACTGTTGCCATGGCAATGCATCAAACATTAATATTCCTTTTTTTAAGCTTTTTCATGCTTTTTTATGCTTTCGGGCACTTTTGGGGTTCTTAACGTGCTCGAAAACTCTTGAAACTTTGCACACGGGACAAAACCCGCGGCCATCAGGGCCAGGCTGAAGCTGGTACCCGGGCGTGGCAGGGGGGCTCGACAGCGCCCCCTTGAACGGGTCAGACAATTTGGTCCATATATCCAACACGCTTTACCCTATTTGCTTCAAACTTGATGTGTATAATGTAGACACAAGCCAGATGTAGACCTGTGAAAGGATTGTTGATATCTTAGATGCTGTTGCCGTGACAACGCATCAAACTTTAATATTCTTTTTGGATACTTTTGAGATTCTTAGCGCACTTTTGGGGCCCTTAACATGCTCAAAAACTCTTGAAACTTTGCACACGGGTCAGAAACCGCGGCCATCAGGGCCGGGCTGAAGCTGGTACCCGGGCGTGGCAGGGGGGCTCGACAGCGCCCCCTGGAACGGGGTCCGAAAACTTGGTCCATAAATCAAACAGGCTTTACCCGATTTGCTTCAAACTTGATGTGTATAATGTAGACACACGCCAGATGTAGACCTGTGAAAGGATTGTTGATATCTTAGATGCTGTTGCCGTGACAACGCATCAAACTTTAATATTCTTTTTGGATACTTTTGAGACTCTCAGCGCACTTTTGGGGCCCTTAACATGCTCAAAAACTCTTGAAACTTTGCACACGGGTCAGAACCCGCGGCCATCAGGGCCGGGCTGAAGCTGGTACCCGGGCGTGGCAGGGGGGCTCGACAGCGCCCCCTGGAACAGGGTCCGAAAACTTGGTCCATAAATCAAACACGCTTGCATGTAATAATATGAAACTCGGTACACATATAGATCTCATCGATTCATATATCCTTTGTACTTTTACTTTTTACCCCAGCCCAACAGGAAGTCGGCTATTATGGTTTGTTTGGAAGCGTATGCCCCTGGAATTCGATATACTCCTCCTAGAGAATTCAACCAATCGCCACGAAACTCGGTCAGCATGAAGTCAAGACATTGAGGATGAAAAGTTGCCAGGGAATTTTTGATATCTCGAACGGTTTGGCCGTGGCGAGGAAACGAATTTATGGCGAATAAAGGAAACAGGAAGTGTGTTATAACTTCTGCATACATTAACTGATCTTGATGAAACTTCAGCAGTGTGTTCGCTGTAAGAGTCCGATCACATGGATGTGACTATTGTGAGTCAAAGTTATAGCGCCACCAACTGGCAGCAGGAAGTGTGTCACTTCCTAAAGGCTTTGAAATCACCCTCTTATTTTTACCCAATTTGCTTCAAACTTTATGTGTATAATGTAGACACACGGCAGATGTAGACCTGAGAAAGGATTATTGATATCTTAGATACTGTTGCCGTGGCAACGCATCAAACTTTATTATTCTTTGTAGATGCTTTTGAGACTCTTAACATACTTGAAATTGCATGAAACCCGACAGACACATCACATTTATTAGACAGTAGACATGTGCAGAGTTTCAGAAACGGGCGTGGTGAGGGGCTCAGTAGCGCCACCTTTTGTCAAAAGTGGGGGGATTGATTTTATCTACAGTAATAAAAATCGGTATGTGTATTGTTCTCCTCCAGCCAGACAACTTTCTAATTTACACTCAATAGCTCCAACCAACAGGAAGTCAGATATTTTGGTTTGAAAATTGTCATTTTATGTCTCTCTCTCTCTGAGCCTACGTCTATGTGTGTGTGTGTGTGTGTCTGTGAGTGTGGGGAGGGGGAGGGGGGCTAGATTAACCATTTGACTGCTGTGTGGTTTGGCCTGCATTAAAAAAGAAAAAAAAATGTCTTACGCCTTGTATTTTTTAAATAAGTTGTATTAATAAGTAAAGGCATATAACCAGTTGAATTGTAGTGCATTGAAAATAGTTTTATATAATTAGTTTATTAATTAAATTAACTTGGTCAGAAAATTTGGTCCATAAATCAAACACACTTGCATGTAATATTATGAAACTCTGTACACATATAGATCTCATCGGGCCAAACAACTTTAAGCCAGCCCAACAGGAAGTGGGCTATTTTGGTCTTAATGTGGATGTTTTGCAAAACCAGGCTCTACATTTTTACCCACTCCTCTTAAGTGGTTTATTTTATTCCCACCAAACTTTTTCAACATGATGAAAATACATTAAAGAAGCATAATTGTGAATATCTATTGAATATCTCTAATTGTTTTGCTATGGCGAGGGATTAAAGTCATGTAAAAAAAAAATAAACACTAAAAGCCTCATATCTTCTAAAAATTTAATTATACACCATTTATTTCTAGATAAAATTATACAAATATCAGAACTAAACCCATTTTATTCTTGTTTTCAATTTAAGAATAATGTACAAGTTTAAAAACAGCCAGGATGCACTATTCAGTTAACCTGTTAAGCTTCAAGCCCATTTTTGAAAAATCCCCAGATATGGCATTCCCAAACTGAAACAGATACAGTTCATGAACCCTTTGTACTAAAAGCACAAGTAAGATCTCATTTGAAAGCTGACACCTGGAAGTTTATTGTAAATGTAGAATTAATTATTGTCATAATGAAAAAAAATAGTTATAAATAGCTTCAAAGTTTTGTAAAGTTATTATACATTTATTTTTATGAAACATCTTCATGAAAATAAAATTGAAGTTGGCATTGTAGCAATCTAGAAATGCACTGCAGCTAAAGCCACATGTCTAACCATGTTATATTTAAAATCTGAAGATGATAAGTCTAAAACTCTGTATTTAGTTCAATGTTTTTCAAGATCATGTCATATGACTTTATTTTGATTAGACTGGTGTTTATTGTCATCTTATAAGCATCTATTCAGTCTATTGCCTCTATTGTTTTGTGATGCAAAAACGAGTCCCATTCAGTCTCAGGCTCCCCTGCACATATTCACACCTCTCCAGCCTGTTTATTGCTCTAAATATGATTTTCTTTTGTCTGCATTATAATCACTAACGACTAGCAATTCACACTGTTTCAATCCCTCATTTATTTTATAAAAGTTCTCACTTCACAGTGAAACTGTATCAAATGCCCTTTTTGAAAAACGAAACATTTCAGTAAGCATTCTTATTTAGAAAAAAAATCATAAAAATTACATCGAAGTTAGGTAGCAGGTGCTCAGTACTAGCTAGCATGTTAGCTTAGCACACCCTCAATACACGACAATTTATGAGAATAAAACTATGTTTGTGCTCCAACTTACTTTATAGCGCAAGTCGAGTGTTTTAAATAACTTTCTGTAATCTGATTTGGCTTCAGATAAAAAAATCAGATAGAAAATATATTATTTTATTGTATTCTGCACAATTTGAAAGTCTATCTCGATTAGCATTACATTATACATATAATCTATTATTATGAAAATACCTGACATGACTCGAAGAACACAGGTAAATCAAATATCATTGCAATCATGTTTATTGTCTTCAAAACATCTTTATCTGCACTTTACAGCGATCTCGGATAGCTTTGTTTATGAATCACGACTTCCTGAATGTCACATGATTATGGCTCTTCTTCATGTGATCCATATATGGACTTTACTGTGCAACAGCGCCCCAGACTTCAGTATGAATGGATAACACAGTAAATCAGAGTATACAGCGCTCAAAATGATTACATCGACGCATTTGGGTATAAATTCAATAAATATTATTCCTGTCTATAGAAGTCTGATGTAAACCTATGAGAATCTATCAATATTTCTCCAAATCTGCACATGTTTGAGCTAAAAGCCCTGAGGGACGTTGTTTTGTGAATCGCTGTCATGACGATCGCACGGGAGTTTTTTTCTGAATGAGAGCAGCTGACGCTCATAATTCATATTAAAGGTAACGACTCATTTTTTTATTTCATAACTCCTGACACAAATTAAGACATAACTGTCACTATAAGTTTCACAGAATACAATAGTGGTCAAATACTGAAACTTGAGTCTTATATCGTTTTAATGATGTATAGTTTGTCAAGTTAATCACATTAAATATGATAGTAACTTTGAACTATTTAAAAAAAAAAACGCTTCAGAGCGCCCACGCACTGGTGACGTTTAACAGGTTAAAAAATAAATATATCAAATAATACATAGGGCTATACTGCCCTCTTGTGTTCAAAATCAGGTAGGCCTGTTGTATTTAAATATAGGTAGCTGCTATGTGACTCCGAGAATTTTTTCTCACCGGTTATTTGACGTGTAACACCGGGGGCTTTTATATCGCTAAGTTAAAAGTGAAAGTAAAGTAAGGACATTTATAGTGGTGGCGCTCACAGTGCGCTCGAATGAATTTCTATGGAAGTAGAAATGAAAAAACGTTCGCTCTGTTTTGCTCGCTCGTCGCCATGGACGCGCACCGTAATGAATGCCACTGCAGCCGCATACTTTTTAGTGTCACTTTAAAATTAGTGCAATATCGGGGGCCAATTGCTTGAATTGTGAGTTCAATAGTCTATTATTTTTCACGGAAAACACAACAACAAAAGAGTACAATGATAGATTCGCTTAAATAGGCGCTTTTACATAAAATAGCCTATTCCGTCATCATCTTTTCAGTCAGCTCTTCACTCTCGTGATTAATGAAATTTGACTCCTGTTGCTGATATTTGCTGCAACTTTCGTTCTGCTCACAATTTAGTAAGCAAACACGCTTCAAATGTGTTTTTATTTTATTTTTGTGTGTATATATGTGTGTATATATATATATATAGCTTATGTTTCAAATATGAGTTAATTAACAATCGTTTGAAAGAATGATACTTTTAAACATATCACTAAGCCGTCATTAGGTGTCGCCAGGCGACCGTCTTAATGAGCGAGTCATTGATTCATTTGTTCGAACGATTCGTTCGAACGGCTGAGTCATTCATGAATGAGACAGATTATGGATTGGTCATTGAATCTTTGAGTCAACCGATTCGTTCAAAATGCTGAATCATTCAGTAATGAGAAAACACGTTGCTGTGAGATGCTCGATGGTTCTGCTGTGATCTTTGTTTAACTAGTTTCACTGCTGAAACAGAAAAAAGTCAATATTGCATATAAAATGTAAGTGATTTGACTTGTGTGTGTGTGTGTGTGTGTGTGTGTGTGTGTGTGTGTGTGTGTGTGTGTGTGTGTGTGTGTATGATTGTGTCTGTTACTTTTTGGATATATATCTTTTTATATAAAAAAAAATAGGCATACAACCCATATATTTTAAATGTATTGTTTGCTTTAAATTACATTAAGATTTGTATGTTTGGTAATTGAACCTGAATGAATTTTAAATGAATGTGCTATATTTCAGAATTTTCCTTAAAATTTGACCTAACACTAACTTTATTCTCATCTGAATGATAGATTATTTATTTCTGTATAAAATAAAAAAGAGATTTTGGTTGGGTGACAGTTGTAGTTTACAGTTTGACAAAAGCACAATGTTGTGTTTTATTGCGATTGTTCACAAATATAAGTAAACACTTATGAGATAGATGTTTATGGATTGATTGGTCATTGAATCTTTGAGTCAACCGATTCGTTCAAAATGCTGAATCATTCAGTAATGAGAACGCGTTGCTGTGAGATGCGCGATGGTTCTGCTGTGATCTTTGTTTAACTATTTTCGCTGCTGAAACAGAAAAAAAGTCAATATTGCATCTAAAATGTAAGTGATTTGACTTGTGTGTGTGTGTGTGATTGTGTGTGTGATTGTGTCTGTTACAGTGATAAGAGTTTAACCCTTGTTAAACTTTAGACCTTGTCTTTTTGGATATATATCTTTTTATATTAAAAAATAGTCATACAACCCATATATTTTAAATGTATTGTTTGCTTTAAATTACATTAAGATTGTATGTTTGGTAATCGAACCTAAATGAATTTTACATGAATGTGCTATATTTCAGATCATATATTTGTTTTCCTTAAAATTTGAACTAACACTAACTTTATTCTCATCTGAATGATAGATTATTTATTTCTGTATAAAATAAAAACACCTTTGATTTTTCTTTTTTAATCAATGTAGAATGTGTAACTGAAAAAATAAACAGATTAGGGCTCTGTTTGATGACAAGAAATGAAAACCAATGCGATATGATGAATGTCCAAAAGATGGCTCCCACAGACTGTTTTTAAATAGGATTGTTTGATATTTTTTGCTTTTAAACTGTGTGGGTGTGTGTGTGTGTGTGTGTGTGTGTGTGTGTGTGTGTGTAAGAGATTTTGGTTGGGTGACAGTTGTAGTTTACAGTTTGACAAGAGTTTATAGTTTGACAAAAGCACAATGTTGTGTTTTATTGCGAGTGTACACAAATATAAGTAAACACTTTGCAGTTTGAATAATGTCCTGTATGAACAAAAGGACGGAGTATGTCTTTATGTCTACATTGTTCAATTACGCCACACACACACACACACACACACACACAAACACTATTTTTCTAATCAGATCAGGCAAGTAATATTCTGTCTTGTCTCTTAAAAAAACAATATATATATATTTATGTATATATATATATATATATATATATGTGTGTGTGTGTGTGTATATATATATATAAATATAGCTGCGAGCAGCGTGAAAGGGCCAAAGCCGGCGGCACCGCCACCCCGGTTATAGCGCCACCAACTGGCAGCAGGAAGTCTGTCACTTTCAAAAAGCTTTGAAATCACCTGATTGCTTCAAACTTCACTACTATGATGTAAACACACGGCAGATGTAGACCTGGATGTAGACCTGACCTTTCAGAAGGTTGCTCTCGCATACTTTGTGGTTGACATGTGCCCTCAATGCACACTTTTGCAGAGCCCACACTGATACAAGCTCTACAGCACACTTCTTTTCGACAGTCAAAGCAGAGTTACGTTTTTGCACGTCGTGCACAATAACCCTAAAGGCACCAGGGTGGCGGTGCCACCGGCTTTATATATATATATATATATATATATATATATATATAAATAAATATAGCTGCGAGCAGCGATGAAGGGCCAAAGCCGGTGGTACCGCCACCCCGGTGCCTTTAGGTAACTAAAGGCACCGGGGTTGCGGTGCCACCGGCTTGGGCCCGTAATCGCTGCTCGCAGCTATATTTATTATTATTATTATTATTTTACTACCTTTTGGACACTTTTGGGGGCCTTAACGTGCTCGAAAACTCTTGAAACTTTGCACACATCTCAGAACCCGCGGCCATCAGGGCCGGGCTGAAGCTGGTACCCGGGCGTGGCAGGGGGGCTCGACAGCGCCCCCTGGAACGTGGTTTGAACACTTGGTCCATAAATCAAACACGCTTGCATGTAATAATATGAAACTCAGTACACATATAGATCTCATCGGTTCATATATACTTCATGCTCTTACTTTTTACCCCAGCCCAACAGGAAGTCGGCTATTAAGGGTTGTTTGGAAAACACATGCAATGGAATGTGAAATACTCCTCCTAGAGAATTCAAACACACGGCACGAAACTCGGTCAGCATGAAGTCAAGACACTGAGGATGAAAAATTGCCAGGGGATTTTTGATATCTCGAACGGTTTGGCCGTGGCGAGTAAACGAAATTATGGCGAGAAACGTGAAACAGGAAGTGTGTTATAACTACTGCATACATTAACTAATCTTGATGAAACTTCAGCAGTGTGTTCGTTGTAAGAGCCCGATCACATGGATGTGACTATTGTGAGTCAAAGTTATAGCGCCACCAACTGGCAGCAGGAAGTGTGTCACTTTCAAAATGCTTTTAAATCACCCTCTTATTTTTACCCGATTTGCTTCAAACTTCATGTGCATAATGTAGACACACGCCAGATGTAGACCTGTGAAAGGATTATTGATATCTTAGATACTGTTGCCATGGCAATGCATCAAACATTAATATTCCTTTTTCTAAGCTTTTTCATGCTTTTTTATGCTTTCGGGCACTTTTGGGGTTCTTAACGTGCTCGAAAACTCTTGAAACTTTGCACACGGGACAAAACCCGCGGCCATCAGGGCCAGGCTGAAGCTGGTACCCGGGCGTGGCAGGGGGGCTCGACAGCGCCCCCTTGAACGGGTCAGACAATTTGGTCCATATATCCAACACGCTTTACCCTATTTGCTTCAAACTTGATGTGTATAATGTAGACACAAGCCAGATGTAGACCTGTGAAAGGATTGTTGATATCTTAGATGCTGTTGCCGTGACAACGCATCAAACTTTAATATTCTTTTTGGATACTTTTGAGATTCTTAGCGCACTTTTGGGGCCCTTAACATGCTCAAAAACTCTTGAAACTTTGCACACGGGTCAGAAACCGCGGCCATCAGGGCCGGGCTAAAGCTGGTACCCGGGCGTGGCAGGGGGGCTCGACAGCGCCCCCTGGAACGGGGTCCGAAAACTTGGTCCATAAATCAAACAGGCTTTACCCGATTTGCTTCAAACTTGATGTGTATAATGTAGACACACGCCAGATGTAGACCTGTGAAAGGATTGTTGATATCTTAGATGCTGTTGCCGTGACAACGCATCAAACTTTAATATTCTTTTTGGATACTTTTGAGACTCTCAGCGCACTTTTGGGGCCCTTAACATGCTCAAAAACTCTTGAAACTTTGCACACGGGTCAGAACCCGCGGCCATCAGGGCCGGGCTGAAGCTGGTACCCGGGCGTGGCAGGGGGGCTCGACAGCGCCCCCTGGAACAGGGTCCGAAAACTTGGTCCATAAATCAAACACGCTTGAATGTAATAATATGAAACTCGGTACACATATAGATCTCATCGATTCATATATCCTTTGTACTTTTACTTTTTACCCCAGCCCAACAGGAAGTCGGCTATTATGGTTTGTTTGGAAGCGTATGCCCCTGGAATTCGATATACTCCTCCTAGAGAATTCAACCAATCGCCACGAAACTCGGTCAGCATGAAGTCAAGACACTGAGGATGAAAAGTTGCCAGGGGATTTTTGATATCTCGAACGGTTTGGCCGTGGCGAGGAAACGAATTTATGGCGAATAAAGGAAACAGGAAGTGTGTTATAACTTCTGCATACATTAACTGATCTTGATGAAACTTCAGCAGTGTGTTCGCTGTAAGAGCCCGATCACATGGATGTGACTATTGTGAGTCAAGGTTATAGCGCCACCAACTGGCAGCAGGAAGTGTGTCACTTCCTAAAGGCTTTGAAATCACCCTCTTATTTTTACCCAATTTGCTTCAAACTTTATGTGTATAATGTAGACACACGGCAGATGTAGACCTGAGAAAGGATTATTGATATCTTAGATACTGTTGCCGTGGCAACGCATCAAACTTTATTATTCTTTGTTGATGCTTTTGAGACTCTTAACATACTTGATATTGCATGAAACCCGACAGACACATCACATTTATTAGACAGTAGACATGTGCAGAGTTTCAGAAACGGGCATGGTGAGAGCAATTAGAGAATAATGTTTAAGTTTAAAAACAGCCAGAATGGTTGTTTAGTCAAAAAAATTTTTTTTACAAATCATACATAGTGTTATACTGCCCTCTTGTGTTCAAAATCAGGTAAAAAGCAAAGGTAAAATAAGGACGTCTGCACAATTCATTAATAATGGTGCAGAGTAGAGTGAGCTTTTTCAATTAATTCCTATGGAAGTAGGAATGAACTAAACAACGTTCGCTCTGTTCTGCTCGTCCCTCACCGTGGGCGCGCAGAGTTATGAATGCCCGTGCAGCCGTGAGCATTTTAGTTTCATTTTAAAATTAGCGCCATTTCGGGGGACGTATTACTTTAATTTATTTAACAAAACACAATGTTGTGTTTTATTGCGAGTGTACACAAATATAAGTAAACACTTTGACGTTTGAATGATGTGCTGTATGAAGAAAATGACGGAGTATGTTTCACTGTTCAATCGCGCTGAGCCACCCAGACCCCCACACACACACTGACACACACACACACACACACACACACAAACACACACACACACACACACACACACACACACAATAATAAAACATTCAACCTAACATATACAAATTACACTGCTATGTTGAAATAGTCAGTAGTACAATTTGTATCATTCACAGTAAGCACCGCTCCACTGTGATTTTTCCAAGCACATTTTTGCACAAGTGAAGAGGATGATTTTTTCCGTCGATATTGGAACGTGAGTGAAGTACAAAGCCTGTAATAAAGAATAGTTTAGCATCCAAATACATCGCAAATGTTGCAACATTTAGATTCTAAAGAGAGATTTACGTGAGCCTAACACCACTTACTTTTACTTTTGTTTTAAATTATTTCGTTTTGGCTTTATTATAGTTATTTTTTTATTCGTGTTCTGTTCTGAATATCATTAAATTTAAAGGATTTGTTGTGGAATATTTTGAGTGTATAATCAAATAACACTAAACCGTCACTAGGTGTCGCCAGGCGACCGTCTTAATGAGCGGGTCATTGATTCATTCGTTCAAACGATTCGTTTGAACGACTGAGTCATTCATGAATGAGACAGATGTTTATGGATCGGTCATTGAATCTTTGAGTCAACCAATTTGTTCAAAATGCTGAATCATTCAGTAATGAGAAAACACGTTGCTGTGAGATGCAATGGTTCTGCTGTGATCTTTGTTTAACTATTTTCGCTGCTGAAACAGAAGAACAGTCAATATTGCATCTAAAATGTAAGTGACTTGACACGTGTGTGTGTGTGTGTGTGTGTGTGTGTGTGTGCGTGTGAGTGCGTGCGTGCGTGCGTGTGTGTGTGTGTGTGTGTGTGTGTGTGTGTGTGTGTGTGTGTGTGTGTGTGTGTGTGTGCAATCAATCCCAGGTAAGAGGCATGAATAATGAGAATTGGACTTCTAGGAGTGAGGTTAATATTCCGGAGACGGTTCCCTCGGATTGTGAAAAGGAGGCGGCGCGGGAGTGGCCAGGCATTGCGCTACTTCTATTTCAAAGTTTAAAACAATGCTAATATCATTTTTTTGAACGATTTCATTACAAATGTTTATTTTATATATTTATAAAATATTATAAAATATAATAACTATGTTTTGTCCTATTAACAAAAGACAGGCAATGTACTATTAACAAATGTTAATAGTTTTTTAAAAGTTAAAATGATACTTTATGCATTTGTTTTGTGTCAGATGATTAACAATATAAATTAAACAAAGCTTAAAACAAACAAAATAATAAAACGAAAACAAAGCTTGAACATTTTATTTAATTGAAAAGCCTTTTTGAAATAAAATGTGTTTTTTTCCCTCTGAAATAGCAAAAGCATCGCACACTTAGCTGTACCTGCTCTAAATAAATAATAGTATTTAAATAAAAATACAAAATCGAAATAAATAAATTATATAAAACAAAATCAAATCAAAGAAAATAAATCTTATTAAAGTTATGCAGGCACACATTTAACAATAATTTTCAAGTGACAAATAAAATCAATCAAAATTCCTTACACATGGAGTTAATCCTGACGATTCCTGAGGCGCCTTTCCTCATGACACTCGCTTTTTTTTTCGAAGATATATTTTCTTTGGTTTGATTTTGTTTTTGTAATAATTTATTTTATTTAGTTCGATTTTGTATTTTTATTGAATTACTATTTTTTATTTAGAGCAGGTACAGCTAGTGTGTGATGCTTTTGCTATTTCAGAGGAAAACAATAATTTTATTTAATTAATAATTTTTGTTTCAGTCCACCATATAATTATGTTGTGTTTGATCTATGGAAAAAAGTTAGTTGTGAAATGGTTGAATATTAACAAAAGTTAATAGTTTTTTACAAGTTAGAATAATACGATATACATATATAAACAAGCCGGTGGCACCGCCACCCCGGTGCCTTTAGGGTTACTGTGCATGACGGGCAATATCGTAACTCCGCTTTGACCTTTGAGAAGATGTGTGCTATAGAGCTTGCATTGGTGTGGGCTCTGCAAAAGTGTGTGTGTGTGTGTGAGGCGTGATTGAACAATGTAGACATATATATATATATATAAAGGCACCGGGGTGGCGGTGCCACCGGCTTGTTTATATATATATATATATATATATATATATATATATATATATATGAATATAGCTGCGAGCAGCGATGAAGGGCCAAAGCCGGCGGCACCGCCACTCCGGTGCCTTTAGGTAACTAAAGGCACCGGGGTTGCGGTGCCACCGGCTTGGGCCCGTAATCGCTGCTCGCAGCTATATTTTTACATTTATTTTTATTTTGAATAATATATTTTTGTTTTAAATTAGCCATATGTATATATATACACTCACCTAAAGGATTATTAGGAACACCTGTTCAATTTCTCATTAATGCAATTATATAATCAACCAATCACATGGCAGTTGCTTCAATGCATTTAGGGGTGTGGTCCTGGTCAAGACAATCTCCTGAACTCCAAACTGAATGTCAGAATGGGAAAGAAAGGTGATTTAAGCAATTTTGAACGTGGCATGGTTGTTGGTGCCAGACGGGCTGGTCTGAGTATTTCATAATCTGGGGTGCGTTTCCCAAAAGTCAACCATGGTCGCAAGTTCTGTCGTTATCAATAGAGTTCAATGGAAATTGCGATCATAGTTGGCCAACGATGCTTTTGAAAAACGCACCCCAGCTCAGTTACTGGGATTTTCACGCACAACCATTTCTAGGGTTTACAAGAATGGTGTGAAAAGGGAAAAACATCCAGTATGCGGCAGTTGGGATGTGGTGGAATATATATATATATATATAAAATCTAAATGTAATTTACATTTATTTATTTTTACATTTATTTATGTGTCTAATTAGAGATATGTCTAATTAGCTGAAAAGGGAATGGAAGGATTAAAAAGCGTCTGCTAAATAAATAAATGTACATGATGTCTAAATTAAAGATGTTCTAGTTATTTATGTTTTGTTAGAGCTAATAGGATTAATGCTCGTGTGACTGTGCAAGTCAGAAATTCCTCTTCCTGTCATTCCATTCCAACATCATGTGTGCTGTGGCCAGTTCAGTTCAAATTCACCCTCATGAAAGTTGTTCAAATCTGAAGCTTTGTGGTCATCAACGGCCTGTTGCGTCCTCCATCTCGGCTCTCCAGACAAGCGTGGGTGCGCTCAGCGCTCGCGTCTTTGATTTTATGTGTTCCTCTCTCAGTCTGATCTCTTTCTGTTCTCGTTTCATGCTGAGTAGACAGACTCTTGCTGCCTCGTCACGATGTGGGGAGTGTTTGCAATTGTAAATATTGATGTGATTGTGCAGTACAGCATAGTTGTCATTGGGTAACTCTTGACATTGACCCGTTTTGTACTCTGGGCGGGATGGGGTTAGGGTCTTTTTTATTGTCCTGTGAATATGGCCGGAGAGTTTAAGTGCGAGTGGACGGACAGAATTGGTGTGAAGTGGTACTTTCATGAGCGCTGTACTCTTAGGGACAAAGCTGTTGTTGGATGTTGAATGGAAACGCCGACAGTAGTGTGGGTGAGTTGATGTTTAGAAATGCTGCTTCAGTGAGCCACTTTCCGTACACGTACACAGTGTATGCGAAAGCTTCGCTCCTGAGGGAAAGCCTAAAAAAGGCCCATGTATCAGAACTCTCTGACACATTTCTCTCTCTGTCCGAGGAGGAGGATGTTTTTGAAGGCACATACGAGTGATTGATGGGGCTAAGCCGAGACTTGCCCCAAATTCAATACGATCGATCAGTCTGTTACTCGGCTGTCAGAGCAGCGCTGCGTTGAGCGCCTCACCTTTTGAGTGAGCGAGCGATCCGGAGCATCCGTTTGGGATAAATGACTTGCCATGTTAGAAACCTTTGAATAGCCCTGCGATTCATCTTGACATCACTAAAGGAACGACAACTGAACGCAGTTGCTCAAGTCAAAGCGTTCTTAGCAAACTATTGTATACTCCTGTAATCTGATGTGTTTATGTTGATATTCAAAGATAAAGGACACTGAATATTCAAAAGTAACGTTCCCATGATGTTTGCAGATTGATAAAAAAAAGTAATGTTCCCTTAACGTTTGCATAACCAAAAAAAAAAAAAAAAATTTAAAAAACTGGACGTTTTGAGCATTCATAGAAAACATTTTGATAACTTAATGGGAACACCGATTTTTTTAGTCGATTTTCATCCCGCTTTGTATTGTTACAGTGTCGATAGTATATGTAAATGAACAATGTTTACTTGTTCTTCATGTCACCTGGACAGAGAAAAATCATGTTTATTTGTTAGAAAAAGTCCACCAGATGACGTAAAACGGCATTGGTGAAAACTACAGATTGTACTTCCTCATTTTTGTATCCCCACCCACAGACAGTCGGATCGGCAGAGGGTTATTAACAGAACAGTTATTGTAAGGGTAGGTTTATCACTGAAAATTGTATTGTACTTTGTCTACTCTTTAAACAGCATTATGGTAAAAATGGAAGACTATGTCAACAGGTTTCTTACCTGTGCCTTTGCTTCGACGAAACTGAAGGAATGGCAGTTTCTTTCAGTTTTTTCCCCTCCGTTTGGCCTAAAACTCTGTGTTCGTGGTCTTTCAGTTTGAAGTTGACTACAAACACGGAGGTTTTTTAGATTTTCCATTGCAGCATTCTCTCTGTATTTAGCTCCATTTTTAGCTGCTGGATCCTTGACTGGAAACCGAAAGTAAACGTTTACTCTTTGAATTTTTCCACCCGGAAACAATATAAGTCAACACCATTGTAAGTTTGTTAAGAAGTATTTCCTACTAAAGAAAGGCGGTATTTGACTCTGGCAAGCGTATCTATAGCAGACTGGTGGGAGTGGCCTTGGACGGCAAAA
Organism: Rhinichthys klamathensis goyatoka; assembly: GCF_029890125.1. Lineage (NCBI taxonomy): Eukaryota > Metazoa > Chordata > Actinopteri > Cypriniformes > Leuciscidae > Rhinichthys > Rhinichthys klamathensis. Next base: position 473,916 of record NW_026606713.1, on the reverse strand, counting down.
TGCCCAGGGCAAATGGGAAAGACAAAATGAGAAGACAACAGCCTTTTTTTCTCTGTTTTCTCTAGCCAGGTAGCACAGATTTCAAGCTTATAAGCATTTAAGTTCAACAATGTAAGCTTGGCCTGTGATCTCGATTGAAAACACCCACGCAATCTTATTCCTAAATGACAACGATTCGGCTATGTCTATTAAACCTTTGACAAGTACGTTGCAGACAAGCAGTTGTTATGTATAGGTATGAAATGCCTTCACATTGTTGTTATTTCTGTTATAGTAAATCAAATATCACAGAAGTACTGGTATAAAAGAGATCAAAATAGAGTAAATCAACTTTTGCATGTCACTTGAAGGTTCAAATAACGATTGTATCTATTATATCATTACACCGGTAGAAGGCGACAAGTGACAAATGTATTTGTCATTGAATCATTTATTCAAGAGATTCATTCAAAAATGCTGATTCTTAATGATTTTTTAACCAAAAAAAATGTGATTCTCAATTTATCCAGAATCCTACAGCCCTAGCTTTAGGTAACAATAGTGATGGAAAGTCTTTTGCATTGGAACATTCATTGAATGCATAATAAAATTATGCTTTAAGAAAGTAAATTGTTTAGCTTTGATTTCTTGTTTCTGAAATAGTGGGCTAAATGGAAATTGAATGATAGTAAATATCATCATCTGTGGCTGTCTGACTGTGGCAGCTTTGTCTTCTCTTAGTCAGGCTCTGGCGTTTGGCTCATTTGTTCTCGCAACCTCAGGCAAAATGTCAGTAGCATTGAAACTATGAATCATAAAACAGTCTCATTTAATGATAAAAGATGACCGGCGACAGCAGGCAGTGACAGCAGGGTGTGATTCAGAAACATGGTTATTGCTAATTCATTCTGAGCTGTCGCTCCATGTCTTCAGAGTGAATATTCCTCATGCTCAATCAATCAGAGCGCTGATGAGAAGCAAAAACACTGCATACTTTAAAGCCACTTTCAACAGTTTCCATAGTTCACAGAAGTTCACAGAAAAAATATTCCTCCAGTGTCCTTCTAAACCTGCATGATTTTCACATAATTTAAGTGTTCCATTCAACTCATGCATTGTATTTCCAACTATTATAACATTTAAGTGTAAACATATAAGGATCTACCACCTGCAGTTGATTCTGATATTCTAGGTATTATCAACTGGCCAGAATTTTGAGATCGCAACAGACGTGAAAGACTATAATGCGTTCAGAGCTCGCTCAAGTACTGAAGAGCTAAACCATGTAGTGCTTTGTAAGTAATTAGCAAGATTTAAAAATGTATACAATGTTTAATAGGGAGCCAATGCAGTGTATGGTCATACTTCCTTGTTCTAGTAAAAATTCTAGCTGCTGCATTTGGACCAGATGGAGTTTGTTTACTATGCGTGCAGGGCAACCACCCAGTAGAACATTACAATAATCTAGCCTTGAGGTCATGAACACATTCCGCATTTGTCATTGAAAGCGTATGTCGTAGTTACGATATATTTTTAAGATGGAAGAATGCGGTTTTACAGATGCTAGAAACGTGGCTTTCAAATGAAAGATTGGTATCAAAGCACACCCAGGTTTCTAACCGACGACGAAGACTTGACAGAGCAGCCATCAAGTGTTAGACAGTATTCTAGGTTAATGCGAGCAGAGGTTTTCGGTCTATTAATTAGAATCTTTGTTTTTTCAGAATTAAGTAGTAGGAAATTACTAGTCATGCAGTTTTTTATATGCATTCCGTTAATTTTGTGTATTGGAAAGTTTTGTCGGGGCGCAAAGAAATATACAGTTGAGTATCATCGGTATAACAGTGAAAACTAATGCCATGCTTGCTAATGATATCTCCCAACAGAGTGTACAGAGTGAACAGAAACAGTCCTAGTGCTGAGCCTTGTGGTACTCCATACTGAACTTGTGATCGATAAGACATCTCTTCATTGACTGCTACAAACTGATAACGGTCAGATAAGTATGATTTAAACCATGCTAGTGCAATTCCGCTAATGCCAACATAATTTCCGAGTCTATTCAAAATAATGTTGTGGTCGATGGTATCAAATGCAGCACTAAGATCGAGTAACACTAATAGAGAGATACAACCACAGTTGGATGATAAGAGCAAATCATTTGTGACTCTGATGAGAGCTGTCTCAGTACATGGTACAGTCTAAATCCTGACTGGAAATCCTCGCAGATACCATTTCTTTCTAAAAAGGAACCTAGTTGTAAGGATACTGCCTTTTCTAATATCTTTGACAGAAAAGGTAGATTCGAGATCAGTCTGTAATTGACTAATTCTCTTGGTTAAGTTTCTCTTATAAGTTACAAACCTGACCGTTTAGCTCTATAAGGTCAAGTCAAGTCAAGTCACCTTTATTTATATAGCGCTTTTTACAATACAGATTGTATCAAAGCGCTTCACAGTGATAACATGAAAACAATATAACAAAAACAATATAACAATATAACAAAGTTTGTTTCTAAAAGAAATTGCGTCAACGTCCACCTTAAGTAAGGCAGATCAATAATATTATTGAATATTAAATGTTAAATGTCCCCAACTAAGCAAGCCAAAAGCCAAGGCAACAGTGGCAAGGAACCAAAACTCCATCAGGTGACAGAATGGAGAAAAAAACCTTGGGAGAAACCAGACTCAGTCGGGGGGCCAGTTCTCCTCTGGCCAACGAAGGAACAGTGCATGATTCGGGCAGCATTACAAGTCAATAAGGTGTATCATACTATGTCCCCCCCATTTTCCAGATAGTTTTTACACCCCCGGTTAAGTGTTAATATAGTAATCATTATAGATTAGGCTAAATTAAGTATTTTGCACCACTTTTTTATTATCAGATCAAAGAATAATTACCTTTGCCTTCATGCTTCATGTCATGCTGCCTGTAATTTGCTGAATGATTTTACTGTTAATCAGTATATTGAATCAGTACATTCTGCAGCCCTTCTGTATTCAGTACTTATGGACTCCCATTATGAGCGCCTGCTGTCAGGCATATGCAGTAAAATCCCTCGATGCCTCTCGTTTCTGTTTCTCCTCTTGCTCTGAGATTGAGCTCTTTTATTGAGCTAGGTGTGATTTGACTGTCTTGTCGGCTCAGGGTTTGGAGTACGTCTGGAGATGTGACCCGCTTGTCTTCTCTGCTCTGACTGTTTTAATTATGTGCCAGTTTTTTGTGGGAGGTGAGGCTTTATTGTCTGTTAATTATGTTGAAGATGGATCTTAGATGTTCCTCACACTCATAATTGCTTTTTTCTTCTACGCTCATGCTTGAGTGGCAGGGTATGAATAGAGCTTAAGGATTCAATCTCAGAAAGAAATGTCCAGGTCATTTTTCACTCCATACTTTAATTGCGTGAAGAAAATGAAGCCTATTTTTTATTATTTTGTATAATGATTATAGACAATGATTTTATGGCAAAAAACGGCCCAGACATTTCTTGACAGCTTCAAGAGAGTCTCATGCATGTTTTAGGATGTGTGTGCTTCAGCTAGTGTGACGCCAGCTCTGGCCTTGTCACTCATTCAGAGTCAAGCATTTCTTTGTGGCTTAAACACAGCAGTGTGTCCCTGAGAGTAGAGGAAAGCTGCTCACAGCTCCTGTGATTTTGATCGTTTTGGTGAAAAGTCGACACTTTAATGGTCCTTAGTGTTTTTCTGATCTTTGACCTTTTCTAAAAATAGCCTCTGCATAGGAAAAACGCTCAAAAGTATCTAAGATACTGAGCTACTGATAGTTAATGCTTGGTTAGTCATTTGACATTAAAAGACAATTTTTTCCATACTGTATATATATATATATATATATATATACATACACACACACATTAAACCCCCCCTTTAAAATAATAACATTTTGTTGCTTTGCTGCCTGAAATGAAGATGGACACAGTTTTTGTTTTATCCAGCTGTGTTCAGTGCAACTTATAACATCCAAGTGAAAGATATAACACCAACATGTCAAAAAAAAAAAAAAAAAAAGAAAAAGAAAAAAAAGAATTACCGAGTTGGAAAAAGCATCACCCCCATGTGTCCGTATTTTGGTGAACCACCTTTTGGTTTAATTACAGTCTTTAAGGCCCGTTCACACCAAGTGCGATAACTAAAGATAACGATAAAGATATAGTTCTAAAAATCGTTCTCAATATTAAAGAATAGCAGAGTTCACACACCACAGCTATATAATGGCACAGAGAAACAATATCGTTGGAATACCTTTTAGAACAATTTTATCCAGCCGATGAACGATAAAAACGTTGACAGCCAATCAGAATCCATCCATTAAAGCGTCAGACAAGCATGTGCTTAGAATAAACAGAACGATATCGTCCACTTTTGTGTACGCTAATATAGTTATCTTTATAATTATTGTCCTTGCTGTGAACGAGCCTTTAGTCTGTTGGGATATGTCTACTAACTTTGCACATCTAGACGTTGCAATATTTGCCCACTCCTCTTTGCAGAACCGCTCAAGTTCAGTTGCATTTGATGGTGAGCGTTTGTGGACTGCAGTCTTCAAGTCATTCCACATATTTTCAATGGGATTTAAGTCTGGCCATGCAAGGAGATTCACCTTTTTCTGCTTCAACCACTGTGTGGTCAGTTTTGCTGTGTGCTTTGGGTCATTGTCATGTTGGAAGGTAAACCTTCTTCCCATTGAAAACTTGCTGGCAGAGGGCAGCGGATTTTCCTCAAGAATTTGATGGTATTTTGCCCCATCCATTTCTCCTGCTATCCTGACAAGTTCTCCAGTGAAACACCCCCAAAACAACGACTACCATGAATGGTGTTATTTGGATGGTGAGCTGTATTGGATTTCTGCCATACATATTGTTTAGTGTTGAGGCCAAATAATTAAATTTTAGTCTCATCTGACCACAACATCTTTCTCCATGTGGCCTCGGAATCAATGGCCTCTGTTTTGGCAAAGCTCAGCATGAGGCCTTTCTTGAGGAGTGGCTTTTCTCTTGCAACCCTCCCAGACAAGCCACATAAGTGGAGAATTTGTGATATTGTTGTCACATTATGACCACTCTTTGTCATAAATCCCTGCAACTGGGCCTCTTGGTCGCCTCTCTGACCAGTTTCCTCCTGGCTCTTTCATCCAGGGACATCAAGGACTGAAACGCTGCAGAAAAGCTATTTTCATGCAGAGCTCATCAAAATGACCACAGCTGATCACAGTTGAAAGTCAAATGGCTGTGTTTGCCGTTGAGAGGGTGATTACACCTGATTTAGGAGGGGGGTGATCCTTTTCCCAACTCATTGTTCTGTTATTATTGTTTAAATTTATCATGGGTAATGTAGTTTTTCCAGCATTAATTCTGCTGTTAAACATGATTATTTAAAAAGTAGTAATAATGTAGGCTAATGGCTTCAACAGAAGCAAATACTATCGATTAACAACCTCGTAGCTCACAGTATGGCCGTCTTTAATCGTTTATAAGTTAAGAACCCGACTGTTTCACTCTATATGTCCCCCCCCCCATTGTCCATGTTTTTACACCCCCGGTTGAGTTAATATAGTAATCACCCCCCCGGTTTCATAGACAAGGGGGGGGGGGGGGGGGGGGGGCTCGCTTAGCTTAGTCGCAGACTGTCTGAGAGCAACTTGCACTGACATATCTTACAATATGTCAATGCCATTGTTTCGTCTCAAGATTCACACACCAGTTAAGGTTTTAATCTAAGGCATGTTTATAAAAGCTACTTAAATGTCCTAACTGAACTAAAGCCCAATCCTGGCTTAATCTAAGCCCTGTCTGTGAAACCAGGCCATAATAGATTCAATTAAGTATTTTGCACCACATTGTTTTTATCAGATCAATGAACTATTATACCTTTCCCTTTATGCTTTATGTCATGCTGCCTGAAATTTGCTGAATGATAGTATTTTACTGTTAATGAGTATATTATATCAGTGTATATTGTGTAGCCCATCTATTTTTGAAAAGTAACACTATTATAATGTATACCTAAAAAATCCCCACATATTTTCCTCCCTGGTTTTTTCTTCCAGGTCATCATCTTGGTGAAGTGGCCACGATGAAATCCCTGATTTTGAACCTCATTAAATATTCATGAAGTTTTTAGAGCATTTTATGCCAGGCCCCATATGGAGCCACACAGTGACTTTTATGCCAGATCTGTTCATCCACGCCAGCTCATGTATCTCCTGCCAGGCAGAACGCCTGACAGGTGCATTACGTGCGTGAGGACGGGAACACAGACGCTTAGTCGAAACATTGACATCGGCCCAGACGTTTTTAGTTGCTCTGCTGTCAGCCGAAGCTATCTGGCAGTATTTCGATGTAAAGTGACTCTTTTAGTTGTGGCTATAAAACATTTAACCTCTCACAGTCGATGTTTCTTATTTATTCTTCCACCATCAAGCTTCCCTGTGGATTTGATTTGTATCCCCAGTCGCTTTCAGAAATTTGATTCATATTTTTATTTTAGGCGCATTACATGACTCTCAAGAACACCTTACAAACATAATAAAACAATCAACATTAAATAACAAATGATCGAATGTCTGATTGCTTCAGAGTCAGACTGATGAATGGAGAATTCAACATGTAAATTCTCACTAGAAAAATACTAGAGGTACTAGATGCCATTCTGGTTTGAACTGTTCAAGGTGGTCTGGTTTGCTGGTTTTAGTGTGGTTTGTCAGCTGGGAGACCCGCTAAAGCAGCTTTTTAACCAGGGTTGACTACGTCTTGGTTGTACTGACCTCTTATTTCCCTACCAAATCATGTGGTGTTTGTGTTGGTTGTATTCCATCAAGCTCAAGCATTTAACCTGGTTTGTTATTGTTTGAAAAAAGAATTTTTAGTTTAATTTAATTTAATTATTTTGAAAAAATATATAGAAAAACTAATTATATATATATATTGCAATCTGGAAATGTTGTCTCTGTCGTGACAAAAAGTGTACAGCGTGCACTTGACAGAAGCTACTGTGTGTTGCTGTAAGTGTCTCTCTTCACACACCATGTGTTTGCTCAGAATTGATTGATGAATCCATTTGAGTGCTGTCAACACAGGTCAGTGTACAATGAACCAAAGTGAAATGGACAAACACTGCTGGGACTTGATGGTCGCTGTGTGTGTGTGTGTGTGTGTCCTACAGGTCTGAAGACGTTTCTGATATCCGGGAGGAAGGTGAAGCTCGCGCAGTGGAGCTGTCCTCCGTCTGCTCTGGTGAAGAGTGAGCTCAGAAAGTCTCTCAGCGTCACGTCCTTCAGTCCCGACGTCACGTCCTCAGCCTGCGCTGCGACCCCGGGCCCGGACAGAGCTAAGGTCAGTGTGACGGACAGGCACTCAGTTAGGCCACTTACACCAAAGGTCTTTATCCTATACGATTATAAGGGATGTTTTAATGTGATCACTTCGCAGGTCATTGATTTAGTGCAGTGGTTCTCAACTTTCCCCCACTGTCAATGATAATATTCGGCCCCAAAATTACTGGTACTTATGTAATGACAAAAGCGGCTCATTTTTGCTGAACTTTTTTATTTACAGAAACCTGGAGGGAATATATTAAAATGATTGAATATTATTTTTTTATTATAAATTAAATATTATCATGATTATTTTTAATAATTACAATTACCTATTTAATATAGACAGAGTTAAATTTAAAATAAATAATTAGACTAGTATAATATATATATATATATATATATATATATATATATATATATATATATCACTATTATTATTATTACACTGTTCTGTGGAATACTTGATTCTGATTGGTCAATCGCGCCATCCAGCGGTACGTTATTCCCCCATAACAACGCTAATGTTTCTCAGGCTTTAGACTTTTTATTAACAATGTATTTACATGACTTTTTTTGGTCGTTCATGATTATAAATTAAATTAAATTAAATTAAACAAGCTTTTTTTTTTTTAGCTTATTTTAATAACTGTTTTGTCTTTTTTTTTTAAGCCATCTTGAGGTGTCTTGGATTTTGTCTTTTGGCCCCTGGTTGACAACCACTGATTTAGTTTATTGTTTATTTAGATTATATATAGTTTATGACCCTTGGTAGTGTCTAATTTTCTGTTCACGATATATTGAATAGGGAACTAGAGAGCTGATGGTAATCTAACTTAATAAATATGTCCAATCTATACTACTAATACAAATCTATCTTTGAATATTGGAGTCAGTGTGTCGGGTGTTTCATTGGGTTTCATTTGATGTTAATGCACAATGTCTCTCAACGCATGCTGGTTTCACTCAAGTGTTCTCAGAAGAGCATTATTCCTTTTTCTGATGAAAAGTCCCAGCTGGAAACACACCACTGCAGTGATTTAGGCCATGAGGGATCGTAATGAGCACGTCAATAAGTGAGCGTGGTCGGACGAGCACCGGTGCGAGATCATAATGCGCCTGTGTCTGTGCAATGCATCCACCTCTCCTTTTGATCGATCAGTCACATGCACAATGCATTCATCCAAGCAACCTTTCAGAGGACGCCGCATTACCCAGCAGCCTTTGCAAGAGACTCTCGTCATTGCACTTTAATACTGATGGGACCTTCGGTTCTCTCTCTCTCTCCTCCTGTGCAAGAGTCCATCTGTAGTAATTATTCATCACCAAGGGCCAAGGCCAAACATTGCTGATTTTTAATCCCCTGCATATTCAAACGGCAAATGTTAAATTGCAGATGCAACCGACTTTTGAGCTGCTTGCTAAAGCTGCCATCACTACTACTGACTACTGACTACTGATATTTGACTACTAACTACTGATATTTATATGCATGAAAGTAGTCTGTTATAATGTTTATAAAGATCTCCTTGATTAATTTTACAAGCTATCAGAATTTCAACTTACTTTTTGGCCAAATAAATATAAGCAGCTGCACCAAATTGCATATTTTTGAATAATCTTCAGGTGTTTTTTCTTCTGAAGTTTGAGCTCCATATTCTCAATAGCCTACATATGAGCCATGCAAGCCTGATGCATGAGAAATGATCCTCGACAATTATTATTAATAATTACAGTTAATATGTTTTCTAAATGTTCAATGAACTGTTCTATTTAAACAAAAAAATCTGCCTATTTTATCTTTACAGGGTTAAACACCTGCAGTGCTATAGCAATCACTTAGCAATGTGCTAATAACAAGCGACACACTAGCATTGTAAACAAAGATCACTGATCTTTCCATGTGGAGTCTTGTTTCTAAGTTTAGTTTTTCATTGACTCTGTCTGTCATGTTTTGCTGCTTCTCTCCCTCAGTCTGCCTGTCCCTCGTGTAGCGTGTTGGCTTCTGAAGACGGGTCACTTCACAGCAACAGCTGCACTGATCCTGACCACAAAACCATCAACAGAAAGGTGTGTGTCTTGCAAATCCCCAGTATTTAATTTTTGTTTATGCCTCGCTAAAACTGCATCATTGGTGCAACTTAGAATATACAATGGAGTTTCAATAAATAATGTAACAAGACCTTTTATACAGGAAGTCCTGCTATCTTAGATTAGCTAGATGAGCAATGCTTCATTGAAGGCTACATGATAGCGCCACCTATTGGTTATAATAATAAAAACAGAAATCATTGTAATATGCGGATGTGCTGCTCAAGAAACATTTCTTATTATTATCAATGTCGAAAACTGTTGTGCTGGTTCATATTTTTGGGGAAACCATGATACATTTTTCAGGATTCTTTTATGAATAGAAAGTTTAAAAGAACAGCATTTATTAAAATGTATGCATTGATTTAATGCATCCTTTGATGAATATCTTACTGACCCCAAACTTTTGAATGGTAGTTTACTTCATAATTGTGTTTAATATTTTTTTTTCTATTAGTAAAAATTTATATTGAGAACAATGAAAATATAAAAAAAATGAATAAATCTATAAATAAAAGGAAAACATTTGGACACAGTAATGAGAATTACATGAATGAGAATGTGCCTAAGTGAATTGAAAATAATACCTTTAATAAGTGATTTTTTATTATTTATTTTTTAGATAAAGTGTGGCCTGGATATGTGTGATTATAATATAATGTGATATAATCGATATATATAATTTTATGTGATCACCCATAAAGTTTGCATTTACATACAGCTTGTGCATAATATTGGTCACGCCATAACCATAAATGTGCATAAATGAGAGGTCTTATTTATTGACATATTTAAGATCGTGTTATTTATTGAAATGCTCTCTTGTTTACCTTTCTTTAGTGTGTAATGTTGCAAAGCACAGTCACTCCAGAGGGAGTTATTCTCTATATCAGTGTCACTGTTTCTGAACTCTCTGAAACGCCTCCATTGTAGTCTTGAGTTTCTTTCAGGAACAAACAGTGTCACAATATCCCTCATTTAAATAATTCCTGCACATATGCAAAATAAAGGAGTGAGACCTGGTTGAGTTATTTAGTAGTGTGTTGAAACGCGGGGTTATGGTAAGGGGCGGGACATTTCTGAAACATGCTTGAAGCGGTTGACCAATCACAACACACTGGTCCAGCCGACCAATCAGAGCACACTGAGCTTCTCAGAAGGAGGGGCTTCATAGAGAGAGAGAGAGAAACTAAACGGAGCGTCACTGACAGACTGAGAAGAGAGGAGCAGCAACAATGTCAAATATGTGAAAAATATAGTGTTTTTAAACATTCAAGCATGCAAACCTATTCTTGTAGACCACAAAAACAAAATCAAGACTTTGAAAAAAGGCATAATAGGTCCTCTTTGACAACATTGTGCTGCGATTCTTTCATTGTTTCTGAATCTTCTTCAGGGACCGCAAGGCAGGAGTCCCAAGACCCTTAATGGGCTGTTAAGTCCTCATCTGGAGCAGCCCCTGACCCACAGCCAGACGTCCCTGTGTGAGATGCTGCAGGAGAAGGAGAAGAAGTGGCCCGGAGTAGGAGGCATCAGCTGCATGGGAACGATGGACCACTCCGCCCTCATCCCACTGCGCTCCAAAAACTTCCGCGAGAGGAGCGACGCTCACTTTGTGGACGTGATAAAGGAGGACAGGTAGGGAACGACAGCAGTGAGGACGAGGCCCGCTGGGACAAAAATGTCAGACAAGATGGAACGTTATTGTTTAACCGGCACCAGTGGAGGTCATGCTGTTCCCAGAGGGACACTTGATGCACTTTGATGTAGTGTGCTGTGATGTACTGTGTGTGTCCTCCGATCCTGGACGCTCCGTTTTTCTTGTCTTTTTCTATAAATGCTAACAATGTACTAAATAGTTACATATAGTATTTTAGTGCAAAATTAGTAACCATTATAATCCAGTTTATCTAGGTGCTGTATGCGCTGATCTTAGCGGCCCCTAATTTAATAACAAATGATCATTTCGACGGAAGTGAATCAATCAAAACTAACTTTAGCTGGAAATAACATTATTCAAGAACCGCTATAAAACCAAACCAATCTCTGTTACCTTAAATGATATGTTTATCTCTGTAAAGACCAATCACAACAGACTGGGTCCTCTGACCAATCAGAGCAGAGTACACCAATCACAACAGACTGGGTCATCTGACCAGTCAGAGCAGAGTAGACCAATCACAACAGACTGGGTCATCTGACCAATCAGAGCAGAGTAGACCAATCACAACAGACTGGGTCATCTGACCAATCAGAGCAGAGTAGACCAATCACAACAGACTGGGTCATCTGACCAATCAGAGTAGAGTAGACCAATCACAACAGACTGAACCATCTGACCAATCGGAGCAGAGTACACCAATCACAACAGACTGGGTCATCTGACCAATCAGAGCAGAGTAGACCAATCACAACAGACTGGGCCATCTGACCAATTAGAGCAGAGTAGACCAATCACAACAGACTGGGTCCTCTGACCAATTAGAGCAGATTAGACCAATCGCGACAGACTGGGTCCTCTGACCAATTAGAGCAGAGTACACCAATCACAACAGACTGGGTCATCTGACCAATCAGAGCAGAGTAGACCAATCACAACAGACTGGGTCATCTGACCTATCAGCGCTAAGAAAGGAGGGGTTTAGAGAGACCGTTATGAATCGTTTCAGACACTGTGAGAAAAGAACAAGAGGTGATGCTGCAATGTATATTATGAGAGAATTAAAATGTTTTGTTTTTTGCTCTTGGATGCATGTCAACCTATTGTAGGAGACCTCCAAAAAAAATTAGGGACCTTTTAAAATAGCATAATAGGGTTACTTTAAATATGTGGGTATTATTTTTATGGAGGTGGTCAAATTGACCCTAATTGGATTCACTGTAATTCCCCAAAAATCACACTATGGAAAAAATAAATAAAATAAAATCAGATTTTAACAGCAAACCTTTAACATTTATACTTCTCATACATTCGTTTGATTTTGGGTTGAAGTATAACCAGGATGTGTTTTCGTGTTATTCACTCATAAACAGCTCTATATATATACATATATCTGCGTTGATATAGCTCCGCACCATATGCGTTTCTTTTTTTATGCCTCATTTCTACACAAATACTGCATGGATATAAGAAAAACAGATGCAGCGGATGAACTCCCTCATCAATCTAATGTTGTCTTCTGTGCTTCGGCCTTGCAGTCTGATGAAAGATTACTTCTTCAAACCGCCCATCAACAAGTTGAGCCACACTTTCATAGACAGATCCCTGGAGTCGGCTTACAGGACCAGCTACCAGGACGAGGTAAGACGGTCTTTTCATTTATCCGTCGCTTCTCATGTGTTCTCACGATGTCACAACGATGTCATAACTGTTTTTTTACTCAGTCTGGGTCTGTGATGTTTTGCTAACTGAAAGAAACGGCATATTTTGTTGCGCTGTCTGTACTGCCCTCTGGTGGCCTGTCTTTTGAAATACATGTAAAGATATTATGAGATGTAAAGATGTTACATTAGGCAACATCTCACTTGATTTGATCGATCATTCTGTTGATTGTCAGGTTAAGACACACGCTCCCGTCCAGACGTTTGCCAGTCCGACGTTCAGCTCCTTCCTAGACATGCTCCTGTGCTGTTGTGTATTTCTGGCTCTCTCGTTGGCTTGCTTCCTTCGACCACTGGTTACCCAGAAGCCCCTGCCCACACCTGCCCTCATCGTGGCCGCAGTGGCAGCTGTGCTCGAATGTTTGGCCCTAGTGCTTGCTATACGGTGAGTGTGGCTATACTTGATCATTTAGTCACCCTCATGTCATTCTAAACCATTGGAATTCATTTTTTTTTTTATGAAACATAAAGTAAATTTCAGAATGTTTTGTTTGTTTGTTTACACGCAATGACATTGACGATGGGTTTGTCAGCCATTGAACCCAAGAAAGGCCTTTTAACTTGCTGTATATTCCAGGTCTTCTGAATCTCATTCACACTTGTGTATGATCAAATATGGCGCAACACGTCATTTCTATTTTTGAAGAAAATACATTTTTCAGGTTTGGAATGACATGAGGGTGAATAAACAACACTAGAAATTTCATGTTTGGATGAACTATCTTATTTAAACTTGCCTGTGTGGATGAGGCCAACAGTTTTGAAAAGAAGGTTTTACTTGCTCTAAATATTCTCGAATTATCTTTTTTAATGCATTTCAGAAATGCCTCCAGTGCTTGTGATCTGTCAGGTCTGAGTATTTTCAAGGTTTTTATAATGAAGAAATTCTAGAAATATTGCTGCTGTCACAGAATGAAGCTGAGGTGAAAATATTATAAAATAATATATGTGGTTAAATAGCGTTGAGGAATGAAACTTTCAGGCTCTGTTTTAACCAGCATGCGGCTGGATCTGTTCCAGGCTGATACAAAGCCATGTTTCATAATCAAATTTAAGATTTTTATCATCCTTTGTAGCTAAAATTTAATTTTGCATTCAGTCACCTTAATGGCGTGGCAGTAGTTTTTAAGAATATCTCTCTTTGCAACGAGATTAAATGCAGATAATTGTTTTACTCCCTGGAAATTGTGGTGAGATTTGATTTTATTGTCTGATAGAAATGTCAAAATCAATTATGTGCTTTTTACAGCCAATACATTTTTGGTCTACTGGTCTACTTTTTTCTCTCTCAGTGTTTCATTGTCTGTATGATGCACTCATTGTATAGACACTATTCCTATGTTTTTGTTCACATCAGTGTGATTTTAGTATCTTTAAGATATTATTATAGTTTTTATTAATATTTCTTAATTCATATTTGTACATTTTATAATTTTGCTATTCTTATTAATATTATTTAATTGATATTCCATTTTTTTTACCTTATATTTATATTAATATTTTATTATTTTCTGTCTTCAGTTTAATTTTAGTTAAAGGTTTAGTCATTTTTTTTTGTATTTTTATAATTTTAGTAGTTTTTCTTTTTTAACAAATGTATAAATATCTGTGTAATTTATTTCAGTTTTAATTAGTTGTTTTAGCACATCATGTTAAACCAAATAAGTTTTTTTTTTATATGGTTTTAGTTTTAGTTTACCTCGGTTCACATCAAATTAAATATGGCGTCTGCTCTAACTAAGGTCCACTAACAAGAAAATGGCTGGCTTAAAAATTTGGGAGTATTTTCCATATTCCAGTATGACATTGGGATGTTTTTCCCTTTTGTTGTTCACAATAGACTGTTACTTCAGTTTTAAAACTGGACATGGGCAAAAGCAGCTAAAAGTACAAAACACAGTGTATTTGAATCGCACATACTGATACTGTACAGTCCTGATGAAGTGCATATCCTTCACAGAAGAGCCTTTTACCTGGACAGCGTTCTGAACTGCACCATGACCCTCCTCTGGGCCATCTCTGGCTGGGTTCCCCGTCACATGATCGGGGCGGTGCTGGTGTCTTTACCTGCCGTGGCTGTGTTCTCTCACATCACCTGCGATATGCATGACTCCATACAGGTAAAGACATTGTGGAGGCGTTCTCATTTATTTTTTACAATATACATTTATATTTATTGAAAATGAATGACATTTGTTTATCATTTTGAACATTTCCCTCACAAATAAGCAGAACAATGATGGTAATAACATGGTTCTCTCATATCTACCAAAGCTCTGCACACATTCATATTGGAATTTTTCATATTTAATACTGAAATTTTGAAACTCAGTTCTGCTGTTGCGGATCGCAGCACATTTTCTTCCATCCGTTTGGGTGGTAGAATGAAAATGGATCATTCCATTTTCCATCTTTAGGTAGAATGAAAATATTTAAGAATATATGTAAATAAATTAAAACTTATATAAATATTACTAACATTGTAGTCACAGATTTGAGTCAAACTTGAGATTTATTCTTATCATACCAGTGAATCAAATCAAAAACATTCTTTACAGATGTTTAAAAGTTTGGGGTCAGTAAGATTTTGTTTTGTGTGTGTGTGAAAGAAGTTAATACTTTTATTCAGCAAAAAAAGATCAAAAGTGACAGCAAAGATTTATAATGTTACAAAAGATTTCTATCTCAGATAAATGCTTTCTATTCATCAAAGAATCCTGAAAAAAATCATGGTTTCCACAAAAATATGAAGCAGCACAACTGTTTTCAACATTAATAATTATCAGAAATCTTTCATGAGCATCAAATCATCATATTAGAATGATTTCTGAAGGATCATGTGACACTGAAGACTGGAGTAATGATGCTGAAAATTCAGCTTTGATCACAGGAATAAATCACATTTTACAATATATTCACATAGAAGTAATAACATTTCTTATAAATTGCAATAATATTTTAGAATATTACTGTTTTTACTGTATTTTTCATTTGAAAAAAATGCAGCCTTGGTGAGCAGGAGAGACTTCTTTTAAAAACATTGAAAATGTTTCCAACCCCAAACTTGTAAACGGTAGTGTATATAAACATTTTAATGCTTGGAAAGTTTATTGGACCTTATTGTGTAAATTATCCTTAAAAACACAAAAAAAAAAACACAAGAAACCATTTCATATACAGTAACTCCTTTTAGGAGTAGCAAAAACACATACAGCATAGCGTCTTGCTAACACAATAAATGTGCACGCAGGGGTAAATGCTTTTAAGTGTGCACTTTAGTATGTAAGGTACATATCTATTATGTAAGATTTTATAGATATGTCTGGTGATGTGGTGAAATAGATGCAGTAATTGAAGCACATTTCTGCTGCTCTCAGTCAGGAAAGTGCATATTTCTGTAAACTGCAATCCTGCACACACTCTGCTGCGAGCATGAGCATGTTTAATTCATGTCTAATTCTTTTCCCCAGTTCACCATGTTCACCTGCTGTGCTGTTATAATTGCCATCATCCAGTACTGCAATTTCTGTCAGCTGAGTTTCTGGATGCGTTCAAGCCTGGCGACGCTAGCGGGAATCACCTTTCTCAGTGTGCTCTGGAGCCCTCCTTGCAGGTTCAAACTATCACAAATACACACATTATACACCGAACTGCTACATGCTGCAAAAAAACTCATTGATTTCATGTGTATTTTTGACTTGTTTTTGGAGAATGAGAAGGCATTTTGTCATTCTGCACTGGCAGGTTTTTATTTTACCTTATTTTAAACAAAAAAACATGTAGAAAAATATGCCAGTATAGTAAGACAAAATGTTTAGTTATTTTAAGTGGAAAACAAAACATTTAAAACTTTGTTACGTATACTATCATTCAAAAGTTTGGGGTCAGTAAGATTTGGCTTTAGGATTTATTTGATCAAAAATACAGTACAATATTAATATTGTGGAATATTATTATTATTTAAAATAACTTTTCTGTTGGAAGATATTGTAAAACGTAATTTATTCCTGTGATCAAAGCTGTATTCTCAGCATCATTACTCAATCTTCAGTGTCACATGATCCTGCATAAATCATTCTAATATGATGATTTGATGCCCAGGATGCATTTCTGATTATTGTTATCAATGTTAAGTTGAGTTGTTCTGCTTCATATTTTTTGTAAATCATGATTAAAAAATAAATACCAGGATTTTTTAAGGCTTTTCACACTGCGATTAACCCCGGGTTATCATCGTTCTAAACACTGCTTTTAACCCCGGGTAAATAACGTTTCACACTTGTAATTTAAAAGCAGGGTTAGCATCTACACTGAAGCTGACTTCAGCTAAAAAACAGCTGAAATGCATAATTGTCCTGTTATCACTGTAAAGCTGCTTTGAAACAATCTGTACTATATAAAGTGCTATATAAATAAAGGAGACTTGACTTTTTACCCGGGGTTATGAAACCCTGCTCCTGACCACTGCACTGTTTTTGCACTGTTAACTTCGCATTGCGGTGCCAAACGTGTGCAGTGTTGATGTTACGACTAGATTCTTAGCAACCTAAACTCATAACTCGTAATATAATTATTACGAGTAAATTACGAGCAGTGTAAAACGTGAAGCATGATAACCCATGATTCCTTTCACCCGGGTTTTAGACTTTAGAGTGACCAAGTGTGACCCCGGCCTTTTTGATGAATAGAAAGTACAAAAGAACAGCATACATTTGAATTAGAAATATTTTGTAACATTCTAAAGGCCAGATTTACTAACAGCTTGCGGCAGTGTAAACCGTCTTGGTTACTAATGTAACCCTCGTTCCCCGAAGGAGGGAACAGGAGACGCAACGCCGATGTAATTGGGATCGCATTGAGAGACCAATCTACTTCGAGGCAACACCAGACAGTGACGGCAGAGCGGACTCTGCCAAGGGAAAGACATGGGCTCACCGCAGGGAGCTGATCGTGGAAGAATACGCAAATGGGATCGCTGCAGGGATCACCATATGGAACCCAGCCTAGCACAAGTTAACAAGCATACGAGCACTAGTCCTGGGGTTGGACGCTCCCCAACGGTCCACTATCCTCTGCTTAGAAACAGCCTTTCCCTTCTGCTTGCCTCTGTAACAGACGAAGAGCTGATCTGAGGTCCTGAGGCTTTGCGTTCTGTCCACGTACAGACGCAGACCGCGAATGGGACAGAGAAAAGCCAGGGCTGGGTCTGCCTCCTCCTAAGGCAGCGCTTGCAGGTTCACTACCTGGTCCCGGAAGGGAGTGGTAGAAACCTTGGGCACATATCCGGGCTGGGGTCTCAGGATCACGTGAGAGTTAGCCGGGCCAAATTCTAGGCAGGATTCGTCGACCAAAAATGCATGCAGGTCCCCTACCCTCTTGATGGAGTCCAATGCAAACAGGAATACTGTTTTACAGAACAGAATTTTTAACTCCGCTGACTGCAAAGGCTCAAAGAGTGGTCTCTGAAGTGCCCGAAAGGACCAGAGACAAATCCCAAGAGGGTATAGAGAGCGGGTGAGGAGGATTTAGTCTCCTCGCCCCCCTCAGGAACCTGACGATCAGGTCGTGCTTTCCCAGTGACTTACCTTCAACTGCCAAACGGCACAAAAAGGAAGACCTGCTCCTCGTACTCCCTGACTTTGCACAGGGTCTGTGCAAGAAGGCTCACTGGGGGAAACGCATATTTGCGAAGACCCCGGAGCCAGCTGTGTGCCAGTGCATCCGTGGCGAGGGTCCCCTCGGTCAGGGAGTAAAACAGCTGGCAGTGCGACATGTCCGGGGCGGCAAACAGTTCTATCTGTGCGGTCCCAAAGCGCCTCCAAATCAGCTGGACCACCTGGGGATGGAGTAGCCATTCTCCTAGTAGCACCTGCTGCCGTGAGAGCTCGTCGGCTGCACGGTTGAGCAGGCCCGGAATGAAAACAGCACGAAGCGACCTCAGATGCTTCTGACTCCAAAGGAGGAGATGGCGGGATGCGAGTTGTGACATACGGCGGGAGCGTAGACCACCTTGGCGGTTGATGTATGCAACGGTTGAAGTGCTGTCCGTACGGACTAGTACATGCTTGCCTTGTAGCGAAGTTTTGAAGCAGCCCAGCGCAAGATGTACTGCTAACAACTCGAGGCAGTTGATGTGCCAATGCAGTTGAGGCCCCGTCCACAGACCTGAACCTGCATGCCCGTTGTACGTGGCCCCCCATCCGGTGGTAGAGGCATCTGTGGAGACCACTTGTTCTAGGGGAACACCTGCCCGCAGGAACGAAGGGTCCGACCACAAGCTGAGAGTTTGGCAACAGTGCGGGGTCACTTGGACCCGGCACGAGCCGCTCTGTCACGCCCATCTTGGGACTCGATCGTGGAGCCAGTGTTGGAGCGGCCTCATATGAAGCAATCCGAGCGGTGTTACCGTGGCTGCAGATGCCATATGCCCCAGAAGCCTCTGAAAAGGTTTCAGTGGTGCCGCTGTTCTGCATCTGAGGGAGCTCACGCAGTTCAACACTGACTGGACACGGGCCTCTGTGAGGTACGCTGTCATGTTGATCGAGTCCAACTCCATACCGAGAAAAGAGATCCTCTGCCCGGGGGTTAGTTTGCTCTTTTCCCAGTTGACCCGAAGCCCTAGGTGGCTGAGGGGACTGAGCATCATGTCCCTGTGTTCGTACAACTGCTCTCTCGACTGGGCCAGGATAAGCCAGTCGTGCTGACGTGGTCATGTTCTCATAAAAGAATATAACCACCCACAAACAGAGTCTCAACATGTTTGCGATGCGATAGAGGAGTGAGGGGCCCACACGGATTGGTTATCGGGCGGGGACGCCCTCACTATAATCCTCTGGTCACCCTGGCTATACGCAGAAGTAGCCCTTTTCTGGTACACCAGAAGAAGAACTAGATCGGGGCATAGGCTAGGGGACTCCACCTCGTTTGAGGCACTTGAGTCTCGACCACGCATCTAGAGCGCCAAACTACGCGGGCTGGGTTGCCGTGACAACCCGTGCTGTCAGCCGGCAGCTCGACGGCACACGGCACGCTGATCACTTAAAACTTAATAAAAAAGGCAAGACGAACAACGTGCCGACGTGGTCATGCTCTCAGAGAGCATATTGTCAGCACTGTCTGTGCTGTAAAACCAACAAAAGCTTTGAAGAGGCGTTCCCCTGAAGAGACTCGTTTTCTTCTTTTGAAGTTTAGCACTCAGAAGATTGTAGAGCAGGAACAGTAGAACCGTTCGGATCCGAAGCGAAAGACAATATGCGACGCACCTGCTGCTCGTTATATGCTCGCGTTGCAAGCAGAGCAGCTGATGCAATTATCGCATGCCAATGTGCATTGGCTTGTTTTAAGTCAAGTCAAGTCAAGTCATCTTCATTTATATAGCGCTTTTAACAATGGATTGTTTCAAAGCAGCTTTACAGAGATAAACATATAATTTAAGGTAACAGATTGTTTTGGCGTTATAGCGGTTCTTGAATAAGGTTACTTCCAGCTAAAGTTAACTTTGATTGATTCACCTCCGTCGAAATGATCAGACTTTAAATGCGAACCTGTGATTAACGCTGACGGCGTTCACATGCTCATTCAGAATTCTATAGTTATGTGCTTTTTAAAATATGTGCGCAGGTTTGTAATTCATACAACCCAGCCTAAACAAACTACTTTTCTTGCCTATAAATTTTGATACAGAATTTTGTTTTATTTTATCACTTCGGGGTACGCGAGCCGGAATTCACAACGCTTTATCTGTAGAGTGGGAAAGGGATCCTCCATAGGGAGAGGATAGTGGATACTTCAGCACTGCATTGTCATCGGGTCCAGGCAAAGCTCCTTCGTCAGATCTGGACACGGCCTGGATCCGGCAGGCTGCGGGAAAACCTCGGGATAAACAAAGACACTAATATTAGCGTAGATGCCATTCTTCTTATGATGTAGCGAGTACATCAAGATTTAAGGGAAGTGTTCCCAGTTCCGGCTGACCTAATCTATGCAGCCTAACATTGAATTTATAGAAGTCTATAATGTATTATGTGTATGCTAGGTCAAAGAGATGTGTTTTTAGTCTAGCTTTTAATACTATCGAAATAGATTGGTCTCTCAAGGCGATCCCAATTACGCCAATTACGTTACGTCGAACGTGAACGACTGATAGGGAACCTCTTTTACTGTCAGGATTTACTAAAGACACACAGTGAAAAATTAGCGTTGATAAGGTGTGGACAGGGTTATTTTTGCGGCTAACCTTATTTCATATGCATTTGTAGGAGTTTCCCTTTTAGACACAAAATTTATGGGAGGAAAGTATTTAAATGATTCACGCAAGGTGATTTACTATGATTTGCGCTAGTCAATTTACTGGTACTTGCGCCATTATTTACCGCCCAAAAAAGCACGTCTTAAACTAATTAACTAATTAAACTAATGCTAATTTGTTTGATGGAAATGATCTGGCTGCATCTGTGTTCTTAAATTTGCGTGCTGTCAGTAGATCACACGCAGAACTTTCCATTTCCATCGATGCTTTTATGGGATTCCGCTATTACACTAATTTGCCTTGTTTAGTGAATCTGGCCCTTAATATCTTTACTGTCACTTTTGATTCATTTACTGCATCCTTTCTGAATAAAAGTATTAATTCATAAAGGTTTGTGATTTGTGAAAGGTGCTTTTGATTGGGCTTTCATAGATTAGTTGTGATATTCTAAAACTAATTAAAGGAGCACTTCACCCATTTCAACATTAATCTTTATTGAAAGTGGGTCATATATGTAGTCGAAATGTAAAAGAAATTTTGAATTTGGTGCCCTCTTGACCGAGAAAAGACAGAAAATAACTTTAGGGCGCATTTGTGTGTAAGACCACAACTCCCAGAATGCACCACGTTGCACAGCTCCGCAAGCCACTCCCACTAATCCAGAACAGCGCAAAGTCGCAAACATCAGAGAAATCACTCTTCCGTCTACTCTACAGGGCTAACGTTAGCTGCCACCAGAGTTAGAAATTCATTTCACACAAAATGTATAGTTAGTTGGCTGTGGCGAGCAGGACGAGGGACGTGAGAGCGGCGCGAGGCCGGTGGCGTGAGTGATAATGAACGACACCTGTGAGACGCACTGGTCTCTCTCGCGTCTCTCACCGAGGAGCGGACGCATAAAACGAGGAGCGACAGGGCAGATCGAGAGAGGAACAGGCCTGATTTTATGGTGTGTTTTGTTTCTGTTGTGTGTGGCCAGCATTGAGGGGCTGCTGGCTTATACTTTTGTTTTGTATTTGTTTATTTTACTATTAAAATGTTTAAATGTTCGCCGATTCCCGTCTCATTCTTCCCACAACAACGAACCCCGTTACATTGGCAAACTCATTAGCGAATTAGCAGCTACTCCTCGTTTGTATTTCTTTCTATATGGTGAATTATTGCATGATACCTGGATGTTCCAGTCAGAACATATGCGGTGCGACACTAGGATGGTTCACATCACAACACAAACGTCCGTGTCTGCCTCTGACATTTCTTCTAGAAAGAATTGGCATTTTAGAGATTATTTGCAGCAGACAGACTCTAGCTCGGTGTCCATAGACGCAGTTACAGCACGAGCACCACCAATTCGCTACAGCGCGAGCAAGCCCGGGCTTCTCGTCTGCGCCGGGCTGGTCTCCTGCGGCGGCCGCTGCCGCAGCCGACGCCGCCGCCTCTTGTTCCTCCATCAGCCTCAGCTGCTCTTCGCTATATTGTGGCTCGTATAAATAGCCACGAACATCAGTTTCGAGCAAAAGATTTTCAAAATCCTCGTCTTCCATATCGTGTGTCGTAAATTCAGGCATTATGGTAAATCTAACTCCTTGAGCGCTTGTTAGCTTAGCTTGCTGTCTTCCAAGCAAGATGGCGGATTAATAGTTTAGTTTCTTCAGGTTTAGTCCCACCCACTGATCTGTAATAGGCCGGTGGGGTGAGTGGGTCCCACGCCCTTGAATAATAATGAGCTAAAGGCTGTAGTTTTCTTAATATGCAATGAAATTTATGTTCCGTCCTATCGTGACGCAAAATGACGATATTTACGTCACGATAGGACGGAAGTAAAACACTTAAATCCTTTTTTCTCCCATCTCAGAAAAAAAACAAGCAAAATTCCACCATCATTATAATATATGACTGGGTTTCTAACAATACAAACCTTAATGCAAATGGGTGAAGTGACCCTTTAAAAGCTAACTTTTCTCTGTCAATTTTTCTTTTAGCACTTGGGAACGTTTATTTTTTAGGTAAGTTTAAGACTATGGATACTACTGTCTGTTTTTTTATGCTAGCATACCACTCAAAATTTCCCAGTTTTCATTTTTGTTTTACTATTGAAATTGTCTTCCTCTATATTCACGTCACCAGATCCAGTGACTTCAACAGCAGCATTAATGACGTCCAGTCCTCAGTAGAAGATTCGGCCCGACCGCAGGATCTACTCGGCCCAGAGGCTTTGGTTGCCTTTTTCCTTTTGCTTCTTCTTGTTTGGTTCCTCAACCGTGAGTTCGAGGTGAGCTACCGTCTACACTTCCACGGGAACGTGGAGGCAGACCAGCACCGCATCAAAATCCAAAACATGCGGGACCAGGCGGACTGGCTCCTGCGCAACATCATCCCGATCCACGTGGCCGAGCAGCTGAAGGTGACCCAGAGCTACTCAAAGAACCACGACAACGTGGGCGTCATCTTCGCCAGCATCGTCAACTTCAGCGAGTTCTACGAAGAGAGCTACGAAGGCGGGAAAGAGTGCTACCGCGTCCTCAACGAACTCATCGGGGACTTCGACGAACTCTTGCGCAAGTCTGACTTTTCCAACATAGAGAAGATCAAGACGATCGGCGCAACCTACATGGCGGCGTCGGGGCTCAATACGCAACAGTGTAGCGACCAGGCCCATCCGCACGCCCACCTGCGAGCGCTCTTCGAATTCTGCCTGGAAATGATGCGAGTGGTGGATGACTTCAATAAAAACATGCTGGGCTTTAAGTTCAAGTTAAGGATTGGGTTCAACCACGGACCTCTCACTGCCGGAGTCATCGGCACCACCAAGCTCCTCTACGACATCTGGGGAGACACGGTGAACATCGCCAGCCGGATGGACACAACTGGTGTGGAGTGTCGCGCTCAGGTTAGTGAGGAGAGCTACTGCGTGCTCAGCGGAATGGACTACGAGTTCGACTACCGAGGTACCGTCAACGTGAAGGGCAAGGGTCAAATGAAGACCTACCTTTACCCGAAGAGCGCAGACAGCGGACCTGTACCTCAATACCAGCTCTCGGTCTCTCCAGAAATTAGAGCGCAGGTGGATGGCAGCATCGGGCGTTCGCCCACCGATGAAATCGCTAATATGATGATGGCAACCAATGCCAGTAAAGTAGGTGCATCTTTCTCCGTGAGTTCAGGGCTTACCGGACAGGGATACGCTGTTAGAGACTTTCCCGAAAAGATTGCTGGAAGCAACGGTACGTCCAAGGCCCAACGATCTGCATCTGCTGTTGGCCTGACTTGCATACCAGAAACCAACCTGAGCGCAAGTCCAGCGGTTTTCGGTAAACAAGCAGAACCGACTTTGACCTCTCCTGTCCGGGCGGAAAACGCAGAGGCCAATGCAAACAAGGCGGGAGAAATAGCGTACATGGGTGAAATGACAAAACTTTGACTCTAAACACGCCCAAAATGTTGTTCCTGTTGGTCTTAACCCTTTAAACATGGGCTTGCAACCCTCTCCGTTGAGTTTGTAGGGATAGGCATGTTTATGGACGAATGCTAGTGTAGATTTGCATCTGTGTATGTGGAGTGGAAAGTTTAAGCACATAATCTTAAAAGTCTTTATACCGCTAGCTGAACCAGGAGACACTTTCACATCTAGTGCCGTGGACCATAAGAAACTCAGAATCATCAATCTACATGGAATAAGAAATGCTGGGGACGGCACAGACCTGAAGTCCCATCCTTAAACAGACCGCAGTTATTCCCGCTAATTTAATTTTCACTATTATTCCCCTGCTATTGTATACCTTTCGTGAATTATTTTATTTTAATGAAGTGCCTTTAGGATGATAACAACAATATGTATGAGGCATTTAAAAAAAAAAGATTTCTCAATCAAATCTTTAGCTAAAGATCACAAAGATTTAGCATATAAAATTGATGTTAGAAAATGCTTTAATTTTTGTGGAAGTATTTGATATATTTTGGAATATTTATTGATATCTCTGAGTTCTCGTTGTCGGAACGTTCAGCAGTCAGTATTCCAGACAATTTTACAAAGCTAAACTCTATATTGCGATTTTAAAAAGACCCAAGACTCTGAATGGTGCATGGCCAAAAGTGTCTGTGAAGAAGTATTAGTGAAATGTAGAGCAAGCTTTGGGCTAAATTCACCTACAATCAAGAATATCAAACATTTCACAGGAGATTATTTCTCTTGCTTTATCTTGATGCATGTATTCCTAACTGTCTGATTATGGCCTTTCTGTCTTTTTTTCGTGATTTTTTTCCTGTCGCTCTTCATCCTGCAGCTGAATGTTCAGTTGAGAACTAACAATGAGTTCATAGTCTTAAAGGACACATTCGTAGTCTTAAAGGACAAAAATGCTTTCATGCATCAGCTACTGTGAGCTACTGTTTTAAAATATAGGCAATTTGATTACAAATCAACTTTAAAAAATCAACATTGACCCCATTTACTCTCCTAAAAAAGTTCCTGGTCTTATTCTGGATGATTCATTAGTGCACGTTGTTGTAAAAGCAAAAATGTTTGTCTCACGGGCATGGAAAAAATAAAGTTAGCCAATAGCCATATGACAGTGTTATAGACTTTTGTAGGTAGTGCAGCAATTCAATGATGATTAATGGTAAACTGATTATGGCAATAATAGCAAAATAACGATAGATTTGAAAACAACATTTCAAAATTGGGAGATGCTGTGGTCAAGAATCCTCCTCGAAAGTGGGTTGCTTGTGTTGTTTCATTTTTATTCTGGTATTACCTACTTCCACCATCCAAACAATACCTGATGGATAAAAATAAATTCTGTCCTACGTTATTTTTCCTCATTGAATATTATGTTGCACTTAAAGGTGCAGTAAGCGCTTTCTGAGAAACACTGTTGATATTTGAAATCAGCCCAAACAAACACACCCCTCCCTTCATTGCTCTGCCCCCAAAATGCACAAACACAGATGTGGATGTCTCTTTATCATAGCTGAAGCGAAGCAAAATAATGCTTGGCAAAAAAACTAAGCGAAGATGAGGAACGAATGACAAGGGAGAACAAAAATTTAACAGAGTACACAAGAGTATACAAGCAAGTCTCGTGTAGCCAGAGCTTCAGATTGACGGCAGATGGTCTAGACTCTGTCGCAGATTTTCTTGGCCAAGGACCGCCCAAGAGGACGTTTGACTGACATGTAACGTGTTGACATGTGACATGTAACGCTTGAACTTGAAGTGAACAAACCTGTGGTGGCGTTTACAAAGTTCCCAGTTCTTTGCATCCCGGCCACGAGTGCACCTTCAGAGAGACATTCAGCCTTTGTGCTCAGATTTGGGAGGAGAGATGCTACTGAAACCATCGTTAGTCAGTGACATTCTGTTAAAAACGAAATATTTGATTTTGCAGTATAGCTAGTAAGCCAACCGGTTTCATTTATTCGTATTTTTGGTGTATAAATTTGAGTGACAGATGTCATATTTCATGTAGCCTAGTTTTCTTTATGAGAATTTTTTTTTTTTTTTTTTTTTTTACTGTGTTGATTGTATCATGAAATGACAAAAAATATATATATATATAAAAAGTTGGCTATACAAGAATTTTATTTGTTATCCCCAATCCCTCTCTCTGTCTTTAGGGGAAATTTAAATGTGAGATTCTGGAAACGAGATCTAAATTTAGCGGGATCGGTCGGGAAGAAAATCATTCTAAGCAGATAGCGGGTGAACACAGAGTGATTTTAGGTGGGAACAGGTGCGTGCAGAACCTAGCGTAACCTAAATAAACAGTCCCGCGCAGACCTCTAGGCCCTGTTCACACCTGGTATTCAGATGCGTTTTGGTCCATCGGATCACAAGTGGACGAGGCTAAATACAGGTGTAAACGGGGTCTAAAACGTTTTGAGCTTGTCCACTTTCCACCACTTCCAGAGGTAGTTGAAAACACATTCGACGGGATTGCTTTCTTAGTGTAAACGCTCATTTGGTCGAATGTGTTCGAAAGACGCATACTCTCCTCCTACTGACCTAATGCGTAAACATTATGGGAAGCACTATCCAGACGGGATTTAAACTTTATCGGCTGGAGACACAAGTTTTGTTTAAAGATGAAAAATGTACCAAGCATAATGTTCTCACGCCATGTCTGATTTCTAACACACACTCAGCGTTCGGCTGGTCTTGCGGCTTTCAGAGCAGAAACAAAAGCTGATGTTCTCCGTGTGTTTTTCTGTCGTTTTCGGTCGCAATCATATGTAAATTGCACAAGCTTATTTCATCCATTAGATCGAAAGATCTGAAAAAACACGTACATTTTCCCCGCCCATTGACCCTCCCCTCGAAGAAATCAGGACAGTGATCCCTCGTATACTTGTGACCCGATCGACCAAAACACATCTTAACACCAGCTGTAAACAAGGCCTTAGTTACAAGTGTGTTGTGGCACTTGGTCCGATCCACTTTTAACAGTGTTTCTCAGAAATCGCTTCCTGCACCTTTAAGAAAATATGTCAAATGAGAGTATTAACATGCCATTTAATGTTGGCTTTGATTTTGGTTGTCGTCAACTAATATCTGAGCGGAAAAAAAGTGAATTAAATGAGTTAAAATGTGAAAAAAAGAAACTTTAACTCTATTTCAAAATAAATGGACAAGAAATTGTGGCAGAGGACAGTTGCGAGTACTGGCAATAATCTAGGTAACATATATTTACTCTAGCCAGTCAAATGTACAGACTTGTGTGAATATTATAATAGATTAGACCAGCCTTAACTCTGCCTGCTTGTCTTTTGATGTGCAATATAAAGGGTGAATTATTGTATGGGATATTAGCAAAAGGATCTGTAAATGTAGATTTGAATCTTTTTGCCATTGAGTTGTCGCTTTGTAAGTAACTTAATCTGCACTGATACTGCAGCCATTATATGACTGTCACATGCTTTAGTCCATGATGTGTTTACCTTTTGATAGCAGTTTGTTTTCCTTACCTTTTAGCTTTATGATAGGCAACCAAGGGTTGTGTGCTCAAAGATATGTTGCTGATTTTTTACATTTATAGGGATTGTGCTATGATTATGAGCAAATGTGAAATGCATAACTTTTTTTTTTGACATTTCTGTGAATTTGCAATCTGCCAAGATCCTAAAAGGGAACTGTTCAAAAATGAGATTCATTTGTCAGTATTTCTCATTGTATATATTAGTGCCTTTTACTTTTAAGTTAAGGCATCGACTAGTCAAATTGAAATCCTTGTTTATATGTTCAATTTCATGCTTGTTGTGTCTTAATGTGATCTTTAGCGCTGTGCCTTTTCTTAAGAATTAGCTTGACGTGTTCATTCTCACTGTATATTCCTTTTGAATGTGAACCGCTCTTCATTTTGAAATATTGGTAGGATGAATATTGTCATTTTACTAGGTGCCATTCTTAAATAAGTCATTTTTATTCTGTGCTGATTTTAATACTGTTAAGTTGATGTGTTTTCGGTGACGCCAAGCATTGCAAGCCATGTATTTTATATTTTATGGGGCACAACTTTTGCTAAATAATAATAAACATGCCCTTGCTGTCTGGAGGGGTAATGAGCACACAACCTTGTTTCAGAGAGCAGAGCAATATTAAACTTGATCCAACTAAATAAGCATTACGCTTCAGCCTCTGAACTGCTGCTTTAGAGCTTGAACTTGAGCTTGACGAAGCACATTTATGTTTTTTATCATAGGCATTATACATAACTTTCCATTCCATTACTTCTGCTTGAGACTTCATCATGAGCAAAGCAAAAAACACATTTGGGTGAATGAAAGGGCTGAACTTATGCATGATAACAGTAGAGCCACATTTTATTTGATTTTTTTTCTACTTTACAATCACTTCAGTTGGTCCAATCGATGAATACAAGCAATTTGACATAATACATGTGTGTGTGTATAATTTGACACACGAATGTGTGTTATTGATAGAAGTATTACACACTGAGACTTCTTGCCAAAGAGTGTAATTATTAAAGAATGTATGATTTTGAGTTTCAGTCAGTTTCTTTGGAGATACAGTCATTTAAGAGTTTATATAAAGTTTCTCCTTTGTTTGTACATATGCATTGCTCTGTATTTAACATATAACCTATTTCATTTTTGTATTATTTATACCGATGCATGTGCCATACTATTACATCAAAGCTAATGGATGAAAAGGGAAAGCCAATAATACAGTGTTGAAGTCTGTGTGCTGCCTGTTGATTTACAATGAATATACCTTCAAACTTTCTATGTCTGACTGTTCACATTAACAATATATCCTGTGCACACACTTCCACACAAGTTTTCTATTCTATCCCCTTAAATAGGCCATGACTTTCCTTGCTTTATTCTTATCAAGTATGTATTGTATTTACAAATTGCAAGGCTGTACCATGGCAATTAAATGGCAGTTTGCAGATACTACTGAAAAATCTCTTTAACCTGTGCAAGAAACTTGAATTAAATTTTAATAAAGAGGTGTCACAGAGTAACAATAAATAGTACTAACTGTAATATTTGTCACCATGGTACACTTTTGTGAGGGTCCACTCAAATTTGAACCGATTGAATACTACATCTTCGACATTTATATGTAAACACCGGCCTCTAGCGGTTGTTATGGTCACGACCGTGTGACGTACACGTTTGCGTAAGGGGCGTGGCTGCGCAGCCCCTCCTCCTTCACAGTCTGGCTGGAAAAGAAAAAAAAACTTTTTGTATCGAAGGAATCAACAGCCGCCATCTTGTCGCGGATGAGCGTCAGGATTTCGGGAGAGCATTATATCATTTTTTACGCTACCTGCTCTATCGGAACCGACCCAAATAGCTTCCCAGCGACGAAAACGACAAGCTTCGGGCCAAATCGCGGATCTTTGTGGCGAATATCAGCGTAATGGAGCCGTTTTTGTGGTCGGCTGGAAAACCCCCGTATATCTGATTTCCCCCTTCAGCGCGAGCGGCGCTCCTGTGCCACTCGCCTATATTAAAAAATAATATTTTTTTTCTCATTTTTCATTTATATTGCTGGACTTTACTGATTGTTCGATTCGGGCTGGACATGGAGCATGAAGGTCTTTATTTTTATTCGCAGAAAATAGCATTTTTGAAGAGACCCACGCGAACCACCTAAAGGAATCGAGATTTTTCGCCCTCGTCGTGTATTTCTCGGTTTTAACGATGATATAATTTATTTTCGTGGGGTTCGGGGCGATCATTAAGGTTAATTATGCGGGTTTTGGGTGTTGGATTATCATGGGGTGAATGGCGATGGCGGAGCGGGGCGCTGTTGAGTCGCGTTTGAGCCCCATCTGTTAATTATTGGCTCCTGATCGCTGAATAATAATAGAAAAACCCGAGGGTTGATTTGATTTATTTCGCTTTGTCCCCCTTCCGGGCTCTTGGAAGACGCATTTATTGCTTTGACGTGTATTTTTGTGAAGCGAGAGAGAGAGCACGATGGCTGACAATCTACTGGATATGGGTCCTCCCAACGCAAAGCGGCCCAAACTGAACTCACCTGCGCTGTCCTCCTCCGACACTCCAGGTAAGATGCTCACCTGTCAAATCTGAAAACTTCTCAGACGTCATCTGTCATGTCAAAAATCTAGATAAGTTCTCAGTCAGGTCACCTGTCTCGTAATAATACATGTGCTCAAACGTCAAATGCCAGATCAGAAACCTTTTAGACCAGACTAAACTCTCACGTGTTCAATAAGAAATCTCCCAGGCCAGGTTTAGGTAGCAATCTCACCTGTCCTATGAGAAACCGTCCAGATCAGGACCAGGTAAGTCTCAACATCAGAGTTGCCCCAGGTATGCTGCTCACCTGTCCCACCACAGATCGGTCAGTGCAGGTAAGACTCTGTTTTTGTGGGACTCTCACCTCTCCATCAGAAGCCAGATCCAGATCTTACTAGAGACTGACCAGTTATGGTTTTTCTATGACGATATCCATCGTTTTTAAAACTGTTTCTGATAACTGATATGCAGAATACATTTTTTTTACGCAGTAATATCTAGAAGATGATCATTAGACCGAAATTAAAAACAGATGCATTATAAATGTTATTATTCTTAATAATAATTCTTATTAGTATTACAGTTGTTATTATGCAAAGTTATTTGTTACTTAAACGATCAGTTTTGAGTTAATTGCTAAGGTACTTATTTCTCACGTGAGAATGCATAACTGTTATGTAATTGAAAGATAATTACGTTATATTTATATACGTTTTTAAAATTATGTTGAGTATTATTGAGTGCTTTTATTTAGACACTGACAGCCATCAAATTGTGCCATTTATCGGCAGGCTTGGTGTTAAAGAAAATCAATTAAGTTAAAGTGTGAATCTATTGGTGAAATATATGTCGGTTTAGATGCGTCATGTTTAATTTTCTGATAACTGATATGCAGTTTTTGAGTTTTTTTTTTCTTTTTTGTCAACAACTAGATTGTTTGACAACAATACAAATACATAATCAATAATTATTAGTAGTATTACTGTTGTTTGCGAAGTAACTTTGTGATCGAAGTGGTCAAAAAGCAATCTATAACACTTTACAATAAGGTTACATTAGTAAGTGTTAACATCTGTTAATGAATTAACTTGCATGAACTAACAATGAGCAATATATTCTTACAGCATTTATTAACATTTTGTTTATAAAAATGTTCACGTAAGGGTACACAGGGAATTAACTAAAGTTAACAGATACAACTTAAATCTTAGAAATGTATTAGTAAATGTTGAAATTAACATTAAATATGATTAATATATGCTGTAGGAGTATGTTAAATAATATAGTTAAATTAAACCTTATTGTAAAGTGTTACCAATTTCTCGCTTGAGAATGAATAAATTATTTTAAAAAATTATTACTTTTGCATACTTTACAATACTGTTGTTGGTTGCTTTTATTTAGATACCCATCAAATGATCACATTTATTAGTTGACTCTGTAATAAACAACAATAACCGATTAAGTTGAAAAGTGTGAATATCAGAAAAATATATCAGTCATAAAACTGCATGATATCATGCAAATATATCAGTATAAAACGATTTGTCGTCGCTCTCTAGCTCTCACCTGTCGCGTCAAGTCAAGCCAGGTTCAGGTGAGACACTAACCTGGCACATAAGAATCCTCTCAAACTGGGTTCAGGTAAGACTTTCACCCCAGAACCTAGTCCATAATCTTACAAATTAAAGTTCTGTCATTATTTACTCACCCTCATGTCATTCCAACCCCGTAAGACCTTCGTTCATCTTTGGATCACAAAATAAGATATTTTTGATGAACTCCGAGAGGTTTCTGACCCCACATAGGCAGCATCGTTATTGCAACTTTCAAGGCCCAGAAAGGTAGTAAAGACATCATTAAAATAGTCCATGTGACTACAGTGGTTCAACCTAATGTTATGAAGCGACGAGAACTTTTTGTGCGCAAAACCCCCCCAAAAATAATGACTTTATTCAACGATCTCTTCTCTTCCACTTTATTCTCCTACGCTGTTGATGTAGTGTAAACAGAGCAGCGCCTCCGAGTTCTGCGTCAGAACGCCACCTCACCATTGGCCGACGCTGGTCATGTGAGGACTACGACACATGCGTGTGATGCAGGATCTGGCCAATCATGAGCCGGAGTTCTGACGTAGAACCAGGAAGCGCTGTTCTGCTGTCTATAAAGAAGGTCCGAAAGCTCTCGGATTCCATCAAAAATATCTTCATTTGTGTTCCGAAGATGAACGAAGGTCTTACGGGTTTGAAAAACTGAAAAATTAAATTTTTGGGTGTACTACCCTTTTAAGTACTTTTCACACTGAGCAAGACACGATAAATCAAATTCGCCGACGACCGGTGCTTTCACATCATACGCGAAACGTTTGATCGCCTTCTGCTAATTCACGGCTGCGTGATAGATGACGATGACCGAGAATGAATTTTTCCTCGTCTATATATCTCGCAGGTTTCACCATTTGGTTTTTTAACCTAGTCCAACAGAAAATTAAGATAAAGTTTGGTAATATACTAGAAACACAAACAGGTGCATTAGAGCTACAATTAGCATCAAGCTACACATTTACAATTTATGAGATTATGACTTTATTATATTGTGCAAATGCTCTCCACACATACTATATGTTCATCAAATACTTTTGCTTCAAATCCTAAATCCCAGCATCAGTGTGGATCAGTTTCTTCATTCTTACATTTTGAATTCTGCTTTCATCGTTTGCAATGTTTCCAGTTCCATCTTTACTGATTTTGCAACTGTTTACTATGTCTTGTTTTTCAAAGAGGTGGACTTAGTAAAGGTTTTTGCACACATGGACTCGTTTTGCAGTTAAATTTGTTAAATGCCAATTAATTGACTAAAGTGACTTAAGTCGATTTTTGAAAATAAGGCATTTCAATAGCTCCTTTTCACACAGCAATCCCGGTAAATTGTCGTTAAATTACTAGAATGACTTTACCGGTAAATGCACAAATATGCTGTTCACACAAGCAACGACATTTTGGCTTTTTGTCGATAAGAGACCATTCACACATCAGCAGCAAATTCTGTGATGTCCGTCATCGGAAAGTATCTTTAAACGCCACGCCGTTGTCTTCATTCACCCGCATAAGGAGAAGAGCTTTTTACTATCTGTTCAATTTGACAACATTTTATGACTTCTGAGTGAAAGGCAAAACGGATAATCAAACAGAACAAGTTTTTTGCTTTTAAAAACACGAGACGCACACAATAGTATCCGACTGCAGAGCCGCAGTGCTGATGAATGGAAAAGGCAGGGTCTCGAGAAAAAGTGTTGAAAAAGCTGTGAGACGTGGCGCAAGGTTCAGATTATCCTTTAGCACCTGTTTAAATAGAATAACTATTAAAAAGCTTTCTGTAAACAGTGCGGAGTAATCACATCATATGGCTTTATGATTGGCCCAAAGTAGGGCTGGGCAATATTAAAAATATTTGTTATCGATAATCGCTTTAAAATATATCACGCTATCCGATTATGTTGTCTACCCGAGCCACGTCTCGCCAGAGACAACACTGCCGACATACACATTTAATTTCCTTAATTATAACGTGTAGTTCTGTTTTTAAACTTGTATTCAAGCTATGATGTATTTATTTATCTAATATCAGGGATTAAAAATAATTGGTTCGTTCTGCATGAGCAAAAACGGTAAGGTTATTTTTTTCTTTCTGGTTCGAGTTCCAAGGTCTCCTTATAGGGCTCAGAAAACAGCTTGCATGCACGTTTTGCACGTCTTGCGCTTAAAGAATAATCTCAAGAATTGGAATCGATCTTCTATTCTGTTCTATTCTCACACATCTCTGTTATTATCAATGAAGCTGACTGCACAATGAATCTTTCATAATATCTACTCTTTGTTTGTTATAATTAGAGGATTTGCAGCATACAGAATTCAGCACTGAACAAAAAGTCAGTTTTGAGCGGTTCTGATTGGCCATTGCATTTAAGAAATCAACACATATGTCTGTGATTGGCTACATCACTCAACGCTGCAAACATGTTATAAATAGAAACTCTGGCCTGTAAATTGTTTCTATTTTGTTTTAGTTGTTCTTGTTGCTTTTCTGCAACCGATGAATAAAAATCTATTAGTTTTTGTTTTATTCATAGATATTTCTAGTCTGCGGGAGTCCCGCGAATCGTTTTATTCTCCCGCAACCCACACACACAGAGTGAGTGCATTACCGCCCGCACTCGGCCATCAAATCTAGTCCTGCGCCGCACTCGGTTGGGAGTGCACATCTCTAGATCAAGGGCCCGGGTCGGGTCAAGTTCGGCCTCGGGCAGAGAATCTAAGCTCTACCAACTATTAGCCTATAGAAAATATTTTATTCATGCTATTGCATGTGAGTAAATATGAGTATGGTAACTATGGGGATATGTTAAATATATTTGTCATTTTTCCCAGATATTGTCGGATTGTCTGCTGACTGTTATAATCGGCATTGCAGTACTTGCGAGACATCGTCGATATACAATAATATCATAATATCGCCCAGTCCTAGCCTAAAGCGGACTTCTTACGTCACCACGTTCTGACTTTGTACGTGATAACGATAATCTTCATTCCGTGTTCATTAGGTTTGGGAACCGAGAATCGGTTCTTATCCAGAACCGTTTGTGTTTATGAAAAATACCGTGCAAATTTCCTAAGTTTCGGTTCCGAAAATGGTTCTGGTGTGATGTGTGGGCAAAGTGCTGGGAGCTTATCCTTTAATAGCGACGTCTCACCTCATGAATATTAAAATAGTAATGAATGCACTGTAAAGCCCTCGCACTACTCGTATACGTTTTGCGTCCGATATCAACACAGAGAGAAAGAGAGTATAAAGATGCACGATGAATCTTTAAAAGATCTTGATCGCGATTCAAACACCCACGGGATCTTATTCCTAAATGACAAAAACTGATTCAAATCTGTTTGCGCTGTCACTGACCCAGAGAGAGCAGTTGTCAATATGAAACCGCTTTACTTTTACAATCTTTTCACCCACACAGTATCGATATTTCTGTGTTACAAATATTCAAATGATCACAGAAGTACTGAGATAAGTTTATAGTTCGAGTATAAACACTGATGTCTACGGTAGCAACCAAAATATAGTAAATCACTTTTTGAAAGTCGCTGCCTTCAAATAACGAGTGTATCGATTACATCTGATGCTTCAAAACATTCATAAAGACGACTGTTAAATTCGGTAACTTTATTTGTGTTCCGAATTTACAAAATTTATATGAGCGAGTACATCATGAATGCCTTTTTTCAAACCGTGTTTTTCACTTATCCTGAATCACTACGGTAACCGGCCCTGCGGATCGCAGCCGCTGCGGAGTAGCCCAGTGCCTGCGTGACTCGTCATAGACAAACAGAGAGAAGTAGCTCCAGCTAAAATGTTTTTCCGCAAGACGCATGCAGTTCTGTTTATTAACCGCTAGAGCGCTGATTCATCCAGTAATTAAAAAACAAGTGAAGTATATAAATCAATCATTCAAACCGATTAAAAAAAAAAATTCTGTTTCACCTGTCTGGATCTTACATGTGTGTTCAAGCATGTTCGATGGGTATTCTCCACTGCTGGAGATACAATAAGCTAGGAGAGGTCCCAAATTATCCTAGAGAATGCAGAAATGTTTTTTTCCTTGAGAGAAATGTATTATTTTTGCAAAAATTGCTAAATATGTTGAATTTGTTGACATTACCAGCCTGTTAAACTCATTTGACAAGTATAAGAAATAAACGCAAAAAGAATTGTGCATTTTTCCCTTACTACTATTTTTCTATTAGTTGTTTTAGTCATTTTTGTTGAATGGGAACCGAAACCGGAAAATTTCTTACGATTCCCAACCCTAGAGATCACACAGAGCACATTACCGGTAATTTACCGGTATTTTTGAAAAGGTCCTGTTCACACATGATCTGTTAGCGGTAAATTTCCGGTAGATACTGTATGTGTAAAAGGAGATAATAACTGACTAATAACCTTTTCATTGCCAATAAAATGAAATTACTGAACCTAAGCATTAGAGCCTGGTAAAAAAAAAAAGCTCATTATCAAAAGCGTTGATGCAGATGAAACTAGAGTTGTTGTTGAGCACTGGTGAACGGTTTCTTAAACCCCTCCGATTGACTGTTGTGTTGACGCGCTCAACATATATGTCTGTGATTGGCTACAATTGGCGCTTTTCCACTACACAGTACCAGCTCGACTCGACATGACTCGGCTCGCCTTTGTTTGGTTTTCCACTGTTTAAAAGTTGTACCTGTACCTGCTTTCGGGTACTTTTTTTGTATCACCTCCGGCGAGGTTCTGAGCGAGCTGAGGCGATACTAAAATGTGATGTGAAAACAATGCTGACTGCTGATTGGTCGGAGAGAATCGTCACTATTCACTGCGTCATCATTGCACGCGCCAGATGGAGTATCCAGAATAACCCCGCCATTTTTAAATAGTTTGGCCAGAGATAGTTACTAAACATACTACTATTATTATGGCAACTCGGAAGAATACGCAGTGGTCAAACGAGGAGGTGCAGACTTTCCTTTGTATAAGATTTGTATACTCGTGTATAAGATTACGTCACGGCAGTTTCCTGCAGCGTCGCTATGACGACCGGGTACTATTTGTGGCGGTACTGTCTGCAATGGAAAACGGAGCGAAAAGCGAGCCGAGTCGAGCTGGTACTGGTAATGGAAAAGCGCCAAATGATCAACAATGACATATTTGACGCTCTTCACCGAGCGCTTGCATGGATAGGCACAGTAGCGTTTAAAAGAGTAGCATTGTTGACTTGGTACTGAAGTCGGTACTATTTGACAACTCTAGAAGAAAACAGACACAGCGCTCTGTTTGCTGTTTCAACTGCATTGAAAATGAGATTCTTTATAAAGCAATATGAAGTAAACATGTGAGAATAAATCTGTTCTCAGACTCCAATGATGACAACTCAACATCCATTCTCTTCTGGAATAATTTTCTTCATTCTTTACACTGGTTTTCAAAACAGTGCGACACCAATCTCGCCCTTTTGTGCAACAGCAGCCACTCCAGGCATGTGATCTAAAGCTCAAATCTAATTGGACAGCCCGTTTTACCGCGAGGCACCTGGGGGGAAAAAATCGACACTGGTCGAAAAAATCCCGCTTTGTCGCGCCCGGTTTGAATAGCTTCATAGGGCTCTATTGTTTCGATTCAAGAGCATCATCACGTCGTGCATTCTCGTCGCTTAATCATGCCTAGTGTGAAAGGCCCTTTACAGTCCATCAGAAACGGCCTGATCGCTGTTCGTGTCAGCATGACTCTGCTGCATAAAGGCAATTGACCGTTCGCAAAAGCCACGCCCCCTAGTTATTGTTACTACGCCCGTCAAACAAATGGTCAAACACGACCAGCACCACAGATAAAGAGGTATACCCGTGCGTGTCAGTGACCTTTTTTTGGAGCAATACCTCTGCGATATCCTCCAGATCGAGGCACAAGGGGTTACAGTATGCAGTGGGGGGATATATTCAAAACATAAAAATACGCAATGAAAGAGACACGACTATACTATCGAGGCTAATGCTTATACCGGTCTCAAGCGAAATCTGAGAAACCCCATGACCTGTAACGTTACCTCAAATACAACCAGCATAGCCTGGAAGAAGATTTTATAAGCTGGTTCAGTGGCTAATTGTTTGGAGTTAGAAATATATAACTCGCGCTGCATATTTAGTAATTTTGCCTGAGATACAGGATTATACATTCGCTTTAACAACCGCTTGCGTGTCATGCATGCTGAATGCGATTTTCGTGTTTAAAAAGTAACTATACATAAGAGACGGAAAGATGCAGATAACCATACATTATTTAAGGTTATTTCTATTCATTACGATATTGATAACGTTATATGAACTGATGTTGGCAAGTAAGCTTCATGCGTTCCCCGTTGCCAAAGTGCACTCCTATAGTCTAAACTGTTAGTCTACAGGCGCTGCACTGCTAACTAGTTGACTGCTGCTCATTTCCCCCCGAAAATATCATGTTAACAACAACCCTTTAGAAAACGTAATTCCTTTGTGGATCCTCTTGATCTGCTTTCTCCATGTTTCTTGATTAATCTCAGTGTCTCAGTCTCACGCACGCTGCACGCGAGTTAACCATGTTCGACACATTTAACAACTGGGAGTGGGGCCGTCCACACTGTTTTATCCATTGTAGGCACCGCTCACAATGTGTTTTCGGCTTTGGGAATGGAAAGAACAGAACTCCTCCAGACAATCTCTCGGGGTATCTAGTGTCCGATTTACAAACGCCGTGGGCGCACCGCTTCAACATCTTGCTTGGAGTCAATGTTTGACGGACCTGCTCACATAGTAACGCTTGCTATGATGTGTGATTGGACAATGGCCGTTTTGGGGGAGGGGCTTGCGAACGGTCAATTCTAGCAAAGGCCCTTATTTCTGGTATGCAAACAGGAATGCACTGAATTAGTGTACAACAAATCTGTACACCATACTATGTACAATAAATGTTTCCATTTAAAGTTAATATTTTAATTTTTGTTTTAGTGATGTACCGAAATTTCAGCAATTGAACATTTTCTGTCAAAATGGCTTGGTAATGGTAATGTCCCGAAACAGTGATGTTTAATAAGTGTTTTTTCTCTTCCATATTACTAATAGTTATCACATGAAATAAACATGAATGAACATCAGAAGGTATGTTGAAACAAACAGTGAACTTGTCTCATGTAATCACTCAATCAGTGTTTCAATCGCATGATGAAGTCAATAAAACAGCTTGTAAACAATATTTCACGTAACATTACATTTACCCCAGAAAAGCCATTCAATGTTGATAAACTTTTTAGTCAGCTGGAAAGTCTGAAAAAGAAAAATAGTCATTGTTAGGACCGATCCGAACTATTTTATATTTAAAAATCTCTAAATTTGTTTGTAAAAAGTCACTGAGTGACTGATTTTAAAGGTTAGTAATAAAGTGCACAAAGTAACACATTGCATAGAAAACGTGGCGGGTCTATTATTTTGCATTTACACCCCAAGACTTAATGCTAAGATCATTTGACAGAGTATCAGATTGTTTTGCTCTGTCCATTGCAATGGTTCTCCTTGTCAATCGGATTGAATCGCACATTTAAATACGGTTGTCAATCCAGAAACTTTACAATGTGTGGTTAGCAGCATAAAAAACATATTGGATACAGAAAGCGAGCAAAGATCGCTGGCATTACTGTACGTTCACACCGCCGCCGACTCCAGCTTCCAAAGTTACCGGAGGTCATTCATTTTCAATGGAAGCTGGCTTCTCTCAGCTGCAAAGAGCGTTAAATACATTAGCCTCGCGTTTTGAGCGACCAGAGCGTCAATCAGAAAGTTGAAAGTAATTTGACTTTATGGTAAAGAGCTATGACGCGGTTCAGCGGGAAACAGAGCGGCAAAACGCCAGCAACCAATCGGAATATAGACGTCCCTCGCGCTGGCTGATTCCGGAGAAACATACGATGTAAACTTATACGATGCAAATACAATACACCAAACACAACAACTTTGCGATGATCCATAATGATCCCGTGATACACCTTTGAGAATGAGCGCAACTTTTATTGGAAATATACGAACGCTCGTTTTAAGCTGGAATGCAATTAATTTGCTCACAATAACACCGATTTGACCAATTGCACTAGATGCAAATATTAATAATAATAATAGCTAATTATTCTTTTTTTTTTCGACCAAATGTGACCAAAATGGTTATAAAAATGCTGTCATTATAAAAGGTTTCTAGTGTCAATGTATTCTTGCTTGTTTTTTCTGTTTACATTTCATGTTCATGTGACACTTCTCTTCTACCTGCTACGTCAGAGCGGCCAAAGCCAGGGTTCCCGCGGATCCTTAAAGTCTTAAAAAGTCTTAAATTAGATTTTTAAAATATAAGGCCATAAAAAGTCTTATAAAGTCTTATTTTTACTTATGGAAAGGTCTTAAATTTTAGATAACACTTCGACTTAGACATATCTAAATGTTTTCCAAATTAAAACTATCTAATTAGCGTAGCATTATTTTTTATTATTCTATCTTTGTGGATTTGCTTGTTCACGTGACAATTCGCATCACATTCGCGGCAGAATAACGTCTGTCTCCTGCACGCGAGAGAGGAGAGAAGAAGAAAGTTGGCAAATGTCAGTTCAGTCGTAAGTTCATTCTTTATGTCCTTAGGGGTGTGCGATGTGTATTGTCTATAATGATATTGTAATCATTGTTTTAACGATGTATGAGGCACTGTGAGCTGACATCGCATTTGTCTCTCGTGCTTTCACTGCGTGATGTGTCAGTGCAGTTATAGGTAGGCCTATGTCCCCAAATTAGTTTTTGTCTTATATTTATATCATATTCTGTTCTTATGTTAGAATATCACATCAGTAAGAGTGACGTTTTCCCGTGCACACGTGTAATATATTTATGTTATACAATGGTTCAATTAAAAATAAATTAACATGTGAGTTACTTTTTAGACACCGTATTGTCAATATTGTTTGTTTTCCCTTTATTTCGCCCACTAGAATTTCAAAATGAAACCGTAGCACAGTCTCAATGCAACAGACAGCGAAGATTTCTTGACTGAAATCCACGTTTTGAACGAGTCATTTTAACGATTCAATAAACAATCACTTGTTTCTTTCCCGAATGAATCAGCCGTTTGAACAAATCGGTTGAATGAATGAATCCCTCAACTCGCTTACGGTATTAAGACAGACTTGCTGCCGCCTACTGGCGGTTTTAGTTTCATATTTAAAGTACCCTTTAATAAAAACGTTAAAATTAGAAATCATTTCATATTTAAATATTGATTTAAAAAAGATTATCTCATAGCTTTATTTATGCAATTGTAAATGGAGTGTAAATATTAATGCCACTTCTGATGCCGCTTCTGTGTAGGGGTGGGGGGAAAAATCGATTCTTAGATGCATCGCGATGCGGACGTGGACGATTCTGAATCGATTCACAAATGTAAAAAAATCGATTTTCCAAAAAAAAAAGAAAAAAGTTTTATATATATTTATAATAACGTAATATTGACGGAACGCGAAAGACGGAACTCTGAAGCGCGGAAGTGCAGTGGCCGGACCCGTCTGTGGCGTGCACATAACAGAGACGCGATGGCTGAGTGCGCTAAATCCAAACACCCTCCTTGTTAGGTTAGCTGACGTGGAAATATTTTGGCTTCTGAAGTTAAAGGGGGAAAGGAGCTGGACAAGAGCAACCCTAGTTGTAAGCTTTGTAGAATAAAACTAACGACGGAAACACGACAAATATGAGAAGCCATTTGACACGTTTCCAGTCAGAGGAAAGAATTTACTACAAGTATGCTCTTAGTTCAGGCACACATTTATTTTCCTGTTGGTTCTTTGCAATGTTAATAAAATATATTGCACGTTAATTCTTTATGGGTAATTTACTTTTAAAGCAACGTATTTATAGTCACACACACACACAAAAGATTCAGATACTCGATTTGTATGAATAAAAGTAATGATTTCTTTTTTCTTTCGCC
Source organism: Rhinichthys klamathensis goyatoka (assembly GCF_029890125.1). Taxonomy (NCBI): domain Eukaryota; kingdom Metazoa; phylum Chordata; class Actinopteri; order Cypriniformes; family Leuciscidae; genus Rhinichthys; species Rhinichthys klamathensis. The sequence continues at coordinate 431,801 of NW_026606713.1, read as the reverse complement.
CAAAAAATTAAATAAAAATTCTTACCGACTCCAAACTTTTGAACGGTATTGTTTAATGTTACAAAAGCTTTCTATTTCAGATAATTGCTGTTCTTTTGAATTTCTGGGTGATTCTCTGAATTGGGTGCCCTAGAGTCCCCCAAACTTGCTTCAAAGATTTTCAATTGAAGGAAATCACAAAATGCCTTTTAATGCTGTCAATTAATAGAACCAGGTGCCTTTGCATTATAATGCAACACAATTGCTTTAAAAAATTTATTTATTTATAATGGGTTGCCTAAGAAGTAGACAACAAGCATGTTTGCATGTCCTCACTAACCATCAACACATTTTCATTGAATATCAAACAAATAAAAAGTGCAATTAATACCAAAATGTTGCTGCTAATATAATCATATGTTGGTCTAGTGTATTTTAGTTTACTGTTGTGAAATGGAAAATCAATAATCGCTAATCGAGAATCGTTAATAATCGAAAATCGACTGTAATCGAATCGGGACTTCAATAATCGTAATCGAATCGAATCGGGAAATCAGACAGATTAACCACCCCTACTTCTGTGTCACTTCTGCACTGCAAAGATGGATTTTGATTGAATGATTTAATTTGACTGGTAACGGTGGTACTGTATAATTATTGTGTAATTAAGTATTATTGTATAAATAATAGGGGTGTAACGATACACAAACCTGACGGTTCGGTTCGTCCCACGGTTTTGAGGTCTCGGTTCGGTTCGGTTCATTTCGGTGGGGTGGGGGGGTTAGAAAGCTAAAATTGCTTTTATTTTTTATTAAACAGTGCTTTAATGAACAAATTGTGTCCTTGTCTTTAAATTAATTCAATTACAAGTAAACGTTTCTCAAGGATAACAAAATTATCTGCTAATGCTGTAAACTACAGCCCTTACTTGCACATTACTATAATATTAAAGCTTAACAACAGAGCCTAGACTTTTAACCTAAATTATATAATAATAATCAACACTCAAATGACAATTTGTATGAACTGCACATAAGGCAATTTTTGCATTAACATGTTTTTACTCTAATTTGTTATTGTTATATAATAATTTACACAGTTGCTGTTATTTTCATGACAACTATTTTAAACATACATTAAATAATCAAGACATCATAAACAGGTTAAGTAAAATATAATATATAGGCTAATATACACTCACCGGCCACTTTATTAGGTACACCTGTCCAACTGCTCGTTAACACTTAATTTCTAAGCAGCCAATCACATGGCGGCAACTCAGTGCATTTAGGCATGTAGACATGGTCAAGACAATCTCCTGCAGTTCAAACCGAGCATCAGTATGGGGAAGAAAGTTGATTTGAGTGACTTTGAACGTGGCATGATTGTTGGTGCCAGAAGGGCTGGTCTGGGTATTTCAGAAACTGCTAATCTACTGGGATTTTCACGCACAACCATCTCTAGGGTTTACAGAGAATGGTCCGAAAAAGAAAAAACATCCAGTGAGCGGCAGTTCTGTGGGCGGAAATGCCTTGTTGATGCCAGAGGTCAGAGGAGAATGGCCAGACTGGTTCGAGCTGATAGAAGGGCAACAGTGACTGAAATAACCACTCGTTACAACCGAGGTATGCAGCAAAGCATTTGTGAAGCCACAACACGCACAACCTTGAGGCGGATGGGCTACAACAGCAGAAGACTCCACCGGGTACCACTCATCTCCACTACAAATAGGAAAAAGAGGCTACAATTTGCAAGAGCTCACCAAAATTGAACAGTTGAAGACTGGAAAAATGTTGCCTGGTCTGATGAGTCTCGATTTCTGTTGAGACATTCAGATGTTAGAGTCAGAATTTGGCGTAAACAGAATGAGAACATGGAACCATCATGCCTTGTTACCACTGTGCAGGCTGGTGGTGGTGGTGTAATGGTGTGGGGGATGTTTTCCTGGCACACTTTAGGCCCCTTAGTGCCAATTGGGCATCGTTTAAATGCCACGGCCTACCTGAGCATTGTTTCTGACCATGTCCATCCCTTTATGGCCACCATGTACCCATCCTCTGATGGCTACTTCCACCATGTCACAAAGCTCTAATCATTTCAAATTGGTTTCTTGAACATGACAATGAGTTCACTGTACTAAAATGGCCTCCACAGTCACCAGATCTCAACCCAATAGAGCATCTTTGGGATGTGGTGGAACGGGAGATTCGCATCATGGATGTGCAGCCGACAAATCTGCGGCAACTGTGTGATGCCATCATGTCAATATGGACCAAACTCCCTGAGGAATGCTTCCAGCACCTTGTTGAATCTATGCCACGAAGAATTGAGGCAGTTCTGAAGGCAAAAGGGGGTCCAACCCGTTACTAGCATGGGGTACCTAATAAAGTGGCCAGTGAGTGTATAGCATTTATTTAGTGAAAGAGTTAGCACACCAGCAAGCTGTGGACACTGAATGACTTGCCTGAGGTAAATATAAAGCTATGTGAAAAACTAAGCGTTTTATTGACGTATTTCCGCTGTTGAAACACTGATTGAGTGTTTACACGAGTTATGATGCCTTTCAGTAAGTATACTGTATCTTTCAACATACCTTCGGGTGTCCATTCATGTTTATTCTGTAACTGAGGAAGAGATGATCGCGCTCCGCGCTGCCGCATGCATACAGTGATATCTGCAGAGCCGGACAGTAACGGAGTACATTTACTTGAGTACAGTACTTAAGTACAATTTTGAGGGATCTGTACTTTACTCGAGTATCATTTTTGGGGAGTACTCATGACTTTACTCAAGTACATTTGAGAGGCAAATATTGTACTCTTTACTCCAATACATTTCTATCCATAACCGTGAGTACCCGAGTAAAAAAAAACGTTTGTTTCCCTCTCAAACGTGATTGGATTGTGCAGGCGCCACTGATTGGGACAGCCTATCAGCAATCACTTTCAGCTTTCCGCCAAAGTCAACTCCATGGTCAGATTTTATATTACACATTAATGTAAGCCAAGCATTTAGTTTGATGTTCTTGAGTATGTGGTGTGTTTAACACAGTCAGGTTCAAATGTGGCAGTGGCGTAGCCACGAGGGATTTCTGATTTCTTAAAAAAAAAACTTTAGGAGGCAAAATATATTTTTACTGATTATGTGAATTACACTGCGCAAACCAAAGTAGGCTACTACCCAGCGAATGAAGAAGGGTTGGTGCTCAGTCTCCACAGTACATAAAATATTAATTTTGTTTTATTTTATTTTTCGGGTTTGCATTTATGAGGAAAAAACAATGTTATGGACGTGTTCTCTGTTACGGACGTGAGCGCTCTGAAAGCGGCATAAAAAATGCTTTAAAACTTTCACAGAGACATCAAACAGAAAACACAAAACCTTTCTTTAACCTGAATTTCGTTTTGCATTAATTGTATCTTAATTTTAATCAATGTTTCATCAACCAATTGCCTGGGTTTAATAAATAAGAAGTAAATAGCAGACGATAGATAAGAAACGGAGGCGCCGGCACGTGAACTGGATCTCGTCTCATAAATGAACCGAAACTCAGTGTATAAGGTAGCCTACTTGCCTCACAGACATGTCTACTTTTAAACGAAAGAAAACAGACTACAGACTGCTCTCTGCTTATGTAATCTGTATGAAATGTGCATTTCTCTCTGGCGCTTTCACTACTGAAGATCGCGAGTCAGCATCGTCAACTTCATCTTAGCCGACACTGACAAAGAAAACACTTGTTTATTAACAAGTGTTTATTAACCCTTTAAGTGTCACCCCCCTTTTTTTGAATATACATGAAAATGCACATTTCGAACTTAAATGGTTGTAATTCAAGAATGCTTTGGAATATCGACGTAAGATTGGTCTTGTTTTAAAGAAGACATTTGGCAGATTCTTGTAGAAGTGAAATAAATTAAGAAAGTGAAACAGAAAAAAAGTTATAGAAGTTTGTGTTTATGAAAATGTACAATGTAAAATTTTTAATTATTCATATTTTATATAAAATATATATTTTCAAAACCTGGGCGACTCTAAAACTGCAAAAAAATCAAAGCCAAAAATCTGAACAAGTTGTGTTTCAAATTTTAGGTTGATATCTCAAAAAATGAGCTTTCAGTAAGATTTTTGTTTGGGCGCAGTACCAAACTTTTTCACTAGATGACAACCAGACTCCATCACTGCCCATATAAGGGCGCCTCCATTTCCATATGTGTTTTGAGTGATATGAACCATTATTTCCACAATTTTCATACAATTTATGAAGTAGACATCCTATTCAGAAGTAATATGAGAAGTTTGGCAGATTTTGATATGATTTCAACCTCTAAGAAACATAAAAAGAACACGCATGTGCGTTTTAGCTTCCTGCCACATCATATAATTTTTTTCTTTATATAAAAAAAAAATTCAGACCTTTTTTTTTTTTTATAATTGAATGGATGCTATCTTTTGAACTCTTGGAATGAAAACAAACTGAGGTTTCTACCCTTCTTTCATGATTTTTCATGTTCATCACTATTTCAAAATAAAGGTCTAAGAGTATGAAAATATTATTGTTGCAAATTGATAAATTACGGCTCCTCTGTAATTTATTTTGAAAATCAATCACCAAATATGGAAACTAGAGATTGTAAGCTTTCAAATGATATATAGTTTGTCAAGATTAGTTTAGGTTTAGTATAGGATATTACTGTTTTAAAAATGTAAAGAATTTGGGCCCACCGGTGGGCCCGTGACACTTAAGGGGTAATAAACAATTAAAATATCTCCTTGCTATATTTTACATATTCATAATCATTCCTTTTGCCGGTTCTTTGTGACAGCTTTTAGGTGCTTTATTGGCAGCGCCACCCTTACATGTGGTGTGTGTGTGTGTGTGTGTGTGTTGTCCCCGCATTTAAAGATGGGACTTCCCAAAAATGTAATTAAATTAAATAAAGCAACATGGTAAAAAGATGAAAATGACTTGATTTTACTTTCAATTCCTTTTACATTCTCCAAGGTATTAACATTAACATTTTTCATAACTCCATGTAGGACGTTTTTGTGCATAAATGTAAGCACTGTGGCAGTAGATTACTAATGCAATATTTAGAAAATCTACTCTTGTACTCTTGATACTCAAGTACTTTTAAAAACAAGTACTTTAGTACTTTTACTTAAGTAGACATCTGAATGTAGTACTTTTACTTGTACTTGAGTAAAATTTAGCAAGGGGTATCTGTACTTTTACTCAAGTAACAAAGCTCTGTACTCTGTCCGCCTCTGGATATCTGTCACGCCACATCTAAGAGCGCCAAAACGGCATTTATTGTTTGCATTTCGTGATCAAATAGACATGATTTGAAAGATTACACCTTGCTTATTATCAAAAGTAACAAGACACTGAGCTTATTGCGATTATATGTGGTTAATGGTGGTTAGGCAACAGCCCTGTATTCGTTGTGTACACATAACACATGAGGTGCAATGAGCCGGGGCTGGGCGGGGCCGCAGGGGGCGGGGCGCGTTCGGTTCACCATGAGAGTATCGCGATACGTATCGTGGGTGGTGTATCGTTGTTTTTCGGTTCGGTTCAAATATCGTTACACCCCTAATAAATAAGTATAATTACTGTACAATTTAATTTGAATAATTTGAATGTTAGTAGGCTATTTGACATAGGCTAAAAGGTGATGCATAACTCTAAATAACTTTAGAAAAAATGTCCATATATAGGTGAAAATGCCCCTGGAAATCAATTTAATGTGGCAAATATTGCACATTAATTAATCATTTCTGTCACTACTGTGAACTGACCACTGCATAGAATATGAAAAATATGAATATCTTCGTGAGTCTGCTGTCAACAACAGGCCTAAACCAGCCAATGCACCAGCACAAAAACACAATCAGTAAAATATCATCTAATTATTATCAACAAAACGTTTAAAATAGAGATATATTTTTGGCAATATTGCACACCCCTAATGTACGGTATTAATTTTGATTTCTTCAGGTCTTAAAAAGGTCTTAAAAAGCCTTAAATTTGACTTTAAAAAGTGTGCAGGAACCCTGCAAAGCGTCAACAAGCTTCCCCGTACTTTTTGACAAGCGTCTTTGACAGGGCGGCCAGAGCTTCTTTGCAGCTCAAGTGGCGGCGGTGTGTACGTACAGTTAAAGTTATTGAAGCTGTCAATTCATCCTTCGGGAGTTTGATTGACAGGCGATATGACCAATCATAACCCTGAATCCGCCATTTTGTCTGACAAACAAACCAGACAGGAGAGTTGGTAGAATAACGTTATTAGACTTGAACTTGGAAAATGGTGTGTATTGGCGTTTTTACATGGTTGAAACAACACTGCTTGAGGTGAGGCACTACAGCTATCTGTCACGGCACCTTAAAGAGCCGCAAAATGTTTTTTTTTGTTTCAATTTCTTTAAAAAAAAAGACAATTTAAAAGCTGAGACTTTTTCATACCAAAAGCAATTCGCTTTGTCTTGTCTGTCTGCGTGTTGTCAGTGTCCTCTGCTCCGCGATGTAGTTTTCACTTCGTGAGAACATAATGTGTGTCGCAAGAGCGCCATGGCTTGTTAGGCGTAACAGTAACTAAGGAGGGCGGGGTCTTTCATTGATTAATCGGATAAAAAAATTGTTAATAACAGCCTTTAAAATGAGGTAAAATATAAATATATAATAACAAGAAATAATAATTGGTTCAAATAAAGTATCAAAGTAAGTAATCATATGGGTTTTATTGAACAACACTGTTAAAATACACCATGTAAAATAAATGATATAAACTAATATAGACATACCTTATGTACATTACTATAACAAATGCCTGCAGAAGGCGCAAACGGCCTGGTGTTAGTTGTTGTTGCACTACGGCATGATCAAATCCTTGTTTAATATTGGCCAAACAACATTTAATTCAAATGTCTACTTAACCATAAATATTTGTACAATAGAAATGCCGCTGTAATTTCTTGAACAAGAACATGTTCACATCAAAACATGAAAACTCAGAGCTAGAGTTTAAACTTTTATTTTCAAATCGCGATGAATAACAATTCGCATATTTAGAAGCATATTGTGTATTCTCCTGTGCTGGCGTAGATTTACAAATGAGTTACGTTACAAATGGAGTTTGAGAAACCCGAGACGCTCCACGCATGTAAATGATGACTGTGCAAGTCTGAAACACAAACTGCGTCTGACTTTTTGCGTTCCCAAATGCACTTTATTGCAAACCTAAACAAACAGCACATGCAGAGACTGAGTTTGTGTGGAGCAGCGTTTACTGTGAACGGAGCTGAGGTCATTTTAACATGTAATCTGTACGCATGTAAATAATTAAATGCTTCTCTGGGGGAAAAAAAACAAACAGCGAATATATTTATTTAACTGAATCGCAGCCTTTGTGATTTCACAATAGCACTATGCTATATTATTATTGTAAATGGTTTTAAATGTATTGCATAGCCTTAGAAAACGCTGTAATAATGCGGCTCATGTATTTTCGTCTGGGGAATGCGCGCCACTTCCAGTATTTTGCCGGTTACTCGACACGGGTAAATTGCAATCAAGGATTTTTTTAAAACGAGTACTCTACTTTAATTGAGGAATCGTTACCGCCCTACCGGTACTGCAGGACCGCAGGTATTGTCACGCATAAATCTTTGGCGGGACAAAGATTTATTTTGGGGGCGGCAAAAATATTTTCAATGCAGGAAAAACCCTGATTATATTTTTACTTAACTTGTAACATTCATTATTTTAATGTATGTCTGAATAAATCGGTCATGAAAACAAGTTTTTATTACAGCCACCATTCAATGTATATATTTCAACAAGTTAGAGTAGAAACAATTCTGTTATCAGAAAGTTGATATAAAAACTGCCTTGTGTGCAATTTAAATGTTCAGTTTTTATTTGAATGTTGATTAAAGCTGCAGTCCGTAGCTTTTTTTGGGTTCAAAATGATCCAAAATACATGTTTGAGAAAATACATAACCAGTCAGTGTTCAACACTATCTGCTTGCCTTAGCTCGATTCAAAGCGGTAAGCTTGTAATAATGTTTTTAATAGGCTTTATGCCGAGCGTCACGTGACCAAGCCGGAAAACAGATCACATCGCTTCTGATTCAGGTCTTTTGTATGTGCTTCATGAATTTTTTTGCGGTTTTACTCAAGATAACTTAAAAGGAGCAAGCGAAAATGAGCATAACCAATGTCCCTCGCAAGTGCAGATTGATATTTAAAAGTTTTTTAATTTTTCTTCTTCACACTAACGCTAGATATTTAAATAGCATAAAACACCAATAACAAAGTGAACTTAGTAGGTTAGCTGATTACCTTAAAAATCCATAGATATCGTAGTTAGTTCTTACGGCCGTTAACACTTTCTCTGACAAGCGGCTGCAATGAGACCCGTTTTCCGGTTTGGTCACGTGACGCTCGGCATAAAGCCTATTCCAGTGGTACTGGTGGATTTCCGCGGGAGATTCGAGCATGTCTTTGCGTCATTACGTCACATCTGTACACATAAAGGTGGAGTCTCGGCTAGTATAAGCTATATTGCTCATTACGTCACATCTGTACACACAAAGGAGGAGTCTTCTTACCGGTCAATATTGCGAGTGAGGATGCTGGAGGTGGAGATTTATAGCCTTTTCTCACAGCACTTGATATAATTAAACTTATCAATTTGATGGCGGATCCAGAAAGGTTCAAACGACAATCACCAGTGACAACTAGAGATTCACCCGTTGTAAAATGCAAAAGACTTTGTTCGGACTTCGGAGTGGCTACAGAAAAAAAGAGACTGCAACCGGACCCATGCGAAAACAAGGATAATATCGGAAGGACATTACATAGTCATGCAATGCTGACGTTGTTAACATTAACAATTTGAGAACAAAGTATAATTTGAACGGTTTTGCGTGATATAAGCGATTTTTAGATTTAATCAGCGCGATTTACTGCAATGTCAGAACCAGAACAAAAGTGGATGTTTCTTACTAGTTCAGATGACATTTTCCGGTGAAAATTCTTATGTTGGTCATACTTCCAAAAAGAATAATCTGTGATTCTGAATGACAGTATCGACACCGGCGCGGCGATTGACAGCCTCACATTCTCCTCAAACATTGTTCATCCACGCTGTGCCGTGTCGAGGGTGTCGAAGTACAACTCACGTAAAGTTGATAATTCCGTGAATAACTGCAATTGCAAATTTCAAACAGAGATGGCGACAAAGAGGAAAAACTGCGGAATGCAGCTTTAAATAAATTTGATTACTTCATTGATTATTACCTAAAATGCCTTTTCATTCATAAATGAAAGCTTTATTTTAATTTTAGTAGAAATTATTTCAGTGCATCATTTATTATAAAATGTCTTCATAAGACGTATAATAATCATCTCTATAATAAAGATGGTTTACACACTTGAACTGATAGTGATTTTTGAAGCAGTTTCGAGCTGTTCAACTGCTGACTGTGTAAGAATTGCTGTGGGATGTAATGACACTGACCCTAATATTTATTTTAATATGCTCTTTTGAATGAGATCTTGTTGCAAGTTATTCATAGAGATTTGACTGCATCTCAAATGTGTGTTTTATGCGTGTTCCTATTAGGGCTGCTAATAATCAATTTGATGACAATTCACATCAGTCTTGAGGAAAGCAGAAGTTTCTTCTCTTCCCCATTTCACGTGCAAGTCTTCATGCGGCATCTGTTGAGGTTTCAGTCTGCTGAATAGCACTGTTTAGCTGGGATTTTAGTGCAGTGATTCTCAACCTTTTAGACTCATTGTCCAACACAATCTCCAACAAAATATTTGAAGCCCCTAAGAGATATTTTAGTTTACATATTGGTTTAGTTTATTTTTAGCATTTTAATTTGAGTTAGATTTTTAATAAACACATATTTATAATATTAAATCATTTAAACATTAAATAATATATTAATTAAGTGTTAAGCCCACTTGAAAGTTTGCTGCGGCCCCCTAGTTGAAAACCAGTGCTTTAGTGTGTGTGTGTGTGTGTGTGTAATTGTTTTAAATGCAGAAATAATTTGTTTAATTATCTTTTAAGCATCTTGAAACTGTTGTGTCATGCTTTGGTGTGATTTATTTAATGATTTACCACTTCTTTCTACTAGACGGATAGGCCTATTAGATGGCATGCTTTACCTTTGGACATGCAAGATTGTAATTATGAATTGATGGTTTGTAGAGTCATGTTTTTTAGGGACATCAACCCACAACTTCATAGCATTGTGGCGGTGAGTTTGCACATGCAAGTAGTGTTGTCAAAAATATCGATATTTCGATAAATATCGATACTGAAATATCTGAACGGTACCAATACTAATTTCCGGAAGTATCGATACTAGCCGAGCAGTCACTTTCACTTCTCTCAAAAGGCGCGTTGACAAACACCACACGTGACGCACTCGTCTCATTCGCTCTGGTTAAATAGCAAAAGTGAAGTGAATGGAAAGATGGCGAGGGCCGCGGCCCCGCGACCGGCTTTGGTTGATTGATAAAGAACACCACGAGCGGGCATGTCGGAGAATAGCGCGGACACGCGTAAAAAACACACCGCGAGCGGGCATGTCGGAGTCGGAGAATAGCGTGGACACGCGCTACACACCGCGAGCGGGCATGTCGGAGAATAGCGCGGACACGTGCTACACACCGCGAGCGGGCATGTAGGAGAATAGCGCGGACACGAGCTACACACCGCGAGCGGGCATGTCGGAGAATAGCGCGGACACGAGCTACACACCGCGAGCGGGCATGTCGGAGAATAGCGCGGACACGAGCTACACACCGCGAGCGGGCATGTCGGAGAATAGCGCGGACACGAGCTACACACCGCGAGCGGGCATGTCGGAGAATAGCGCGGACACGAGCTACACACCGCGAGCGGGCATGTCGGAGAATAGCGCGGACACGCGAGCGGGCTGCGGGCACCCAGATTGTTTGACTATCAATAATCCCTCACATCACTCATTTTTTAAAATTATTGTATAGGTGTAAACAGACTTAAGGAACAGGCTCCAGGGGTAGGCTACTATTTAGCAGCATATGCTCAGCATCAGGGGTGTTTGTTGTTTGGACAGACGTCTGCCCCCACTGCTAAAAAAAAATCCTCAAGAAAACACTGTAACTCTTCTCATTTGAACTTTTCTGAAACATTAACCAAGATGGCCTAGTATTGTTGTTGATAAGAGTCTGTGTTGTCTCGTTTTAATTCTTAAAGTTAACATAATCTGACTGAGGAATCTTAGACAAGTAAATATTGTAACTGTGGTCAAATGTAAATTAACTGGTGCCTATTTAACTTTATTCAAAAATTATTATTTAATTCTGCAATTTTCCTTCATTAGCTATTATCATCAATTTGATTACACAGATATTAATTAAACTAAACAGCTAGACAATGGCATCTCTGAATTCAATAATGACATGCCTTTAACTGAAAATTGAATGTTTAATCTTATTATTATACATTACTGACTCTCTATCCTCCAATTTGATACTGTTAAGTGCTTTTTTGTTACAGTATATTTTAATCTTTGATAACAGTAGGTAATAAAAATACATCATGTTAGCTCTGGTCCAATTAAAAAATATAAACAAATAGAACTCAGGACATTTTTGTTCATGTAAAATATACATCATTGTCATGTTCTAGACTTGTTATATTTAGCTTTAAATTAAAAAAATACCCCCTTAATATTGTGGCAGTTTTTTCTCCGTGGTATCGAAAATGGTATCGAATATCGATATTTTTCAAGGTATCGTATCGAAGTTAGAAATTCTAGTATCGTGACAACACTACATGCAAGCACCTCTCGCTCTCCAGAAAATGTCAAATTGTTAAATATGTATTTGCCTAGTGTGCTTTCCAGTTAGGAGTCAGTTTCTTGCGAAGCAGAAAGTAGCGTTTTGTTCAAGAGCATAACTTAAGACTCGCATCAGGAAATTTCACAGCTCGGCGTGGAGAGATCCTTTATTTCCCGTCTCCCTAATTCCTCACGTTTTTGGTTTAACATGCAACTTTATGTGCACGTACGCAGAAGTGTATTTAACCCAAAACTAGTCATTTTCTGAAGGTAATGCGAGCAGTGATTTCCGTGCGAAAGCAATCGTGATGCAAGAGAGTTGTGGGTGGTTGCCACATTTAGTTACGGTGGACTACTGGTGTGAGCATGTGTCCGCTAGCATGCATGCTAATTTGTGGGTTTGTGTTAAGACTCTGTGGTCTTTTTTTTTGTTCCACTTTTTTTCTGTGTTTGCTGTTGTCTGAGATGGTTCCAGTGGGTGTGTTGTTTGCCAGCTGGGTGTTCCCCCTCGTTATTGTGAGCGTGTGGCAGCCGTGGGTGCGCTTTTATTCCAGCCGTGTTTGCATTAGTGTACATACAAACACAGCCAAGCGTGTAAACGCTGCCCTCCACCAGCTTCAGGCAGACGGCTCGCTGCGTGGTTTAATGTCTCGGCTGAAGCATGACTGATTTGGGGAAGGATGCAATGGGGAGATCGGCCCGTCTGAGCCTTGATTCAACGACGCAGTGCTTTTATGCCAACTTAGAGATGAGGGCCTGTTATAGACATTTTGACTGGTATGAGTTTTATTGCTTTATATGACATTACATTTTGTTGGTTTATTTCACCCAAAAAGATGAAAATTGTCAACACCTTCATGTTGTTCGAAATCTGACTTTACTCAAGGGAACACAAAAATGTTTGAAGATTATCCTGGCAACTTTTTCCCGTTTAATGAAAGTATCTTAAAAGTGGTCTTACTGTAGTCTTTTGAAGCCATTCTATGTTACATTTTTCAGGGTATCCGCGGGGTCTTGAAAAGTATTAAAAGGTGATAAATCAATTTTGGGAAAATTAAGACCCTTAAAAAGTATTAAAAAGTCTTATCACGGCTTTATAAAGTCTTAAATTTTGAAAGTATTTTTTCTAGGGATGAACCGAATATTCGGCCGCCGAAAATAGCCCAAAAGTGCATTTTCGGTTTTCGGCCGAAAGACTTTTATCACCGAAACAATACGGCCGAAATGTTGTGATGACGCAAACAGAAACCGCGACCTGCACGTGCTTGTCTGAAGCAACATGTCTGCGGTGTGAACGTATTTCAGTATATCTGAACATGATCTGAACCCGCGAGGAGACGGAAGCCTTGTTTATACTTTCGCCCGCCTCCGCAGCGCGAGTCTCCACAGACAGCGCGCGTACCTCTCCAAACGGTCGAGTTAAGTATAAGTTTATACTTGACGCGCTCGCTGTTGTACTATTCTTTGAAACGACAGGGGACGACTCAAGTAACTGTCCTCTAACCATCAGGAATCGGTGAGAAGAAGAAAGATAAACACGTGACAATGTTTATTTTTTAGTACCACCACCAATAGAAAAATAATCATGTAAAACCCAGTAAACCCTGAGATTATTACTTGTGACATTACAACAAAATATGTATAGGAATATGTATTAAATTAACGCTCTCTTAAATATTTTCAAATTTCACTAAACATATTTCATTAAGTTTCGTGTACATTTGTATTAAACATGGACCTTTGTCCATTAAAATGGCTTTTTATGCTAGTGTATGCTCATTTTTAAAATGTAATCAACTAATTTAGACGTGCAAACTGTGCTGGTGGGATGAGAAGTTCGTGCTCGGCTTTGTTTTTATGAGAGAACATTTCATTTTAAAACCTTTCTGCAGGCCAGCAGATTATTATTTAATGTACACATGAGTGGGGTCAAGTTAAACATTTTAGTTTGAATTTTATTTTATACTGTGCATTGTGCTAAATAAATATTTGCATAATTTGTAATTTATTTATTCTTTGAAAATGTTAATTTATGCAATTACAATGCCTTGATTTTAGTAAAGTTTGTACACAGTCATAACCATAAATGCAATGGTACTTATAATTGGCATAATTTCTTTCGGTGTTTCGGTTTTCGTTTTTTCGGCCTTGGGTTCCTCTTTTTCGGTTTTCGGTTTCGGCCAAGAATTTTCATTTCGGTGCATCCCTAATTTTTTTCTGAATTAGCTGTCCAACAGTTTGAGTCCCATGTCAGCATGATTGTTGTTGAGGGTGGAGCAAAGTTTTGTTTTGTTTTTTAATAAACTTTGCTTTGATTTACTATACCAGCCTATTTGATTTTTTTTTTTTTATCAGAGTGGTCTTTATCACAAACTAAAACTGTTAAGTTAAAAGTATCACTGATGTAAATGGTTACAGCTTGAAGTGGCGGTGAGGTATTAAAAAATATTGAGAAGGTCTTGAAAAAGTCTTGAAAAGGTATTAAAATTAACTTCAAGATTCCTGCATATACCCTGTTTTTTTTAAGTCCATGAATCCAAAACTTTGTGTTTTGAAGATGAATGAGTCTTGTGGGTTTGGAACGACATGAGGGTTTGTGTGTGTTGGCAAATTTTTTATTTTTGGGTGAACTGACCCTTTAAGATTTTATTCACTAAAAAACTAGATGGCGACATAGTTGCCAGGATATTGTTGTTCTGCAGCTTGCAAAAATACCAGCATTGCATGTTCAAATATCAATATCATATTTTCAAATATCATGTGCCCTGTAGACTTTAGTAATAATTAAATTATTATAATGCCAGTCAAAAAGTCAAATGTTATGATTTTTTATCCACATTGATATTGTTTTTGTTTTTAGCAATTTTGTCTTTACTCATTGAGGGCTGATAATCTTTTGGTTGGGTTTTTTGTGACTTGTTGCAGTTTTATAGAGGTGTAGTGATTACAAGTTTTATAAGCAGAATTTTTAAAGATCGCCGATTCGCCTTCAAACTACATGTACACACCTGTTATCTTATTCAATATCAATAAACTATTCTTTACGATTAGTGTGATCAATCTAGATTTTAAAAAAGTGTTATAACTTCATATTTAGTGGGATGTGCTTTATAAGGCATGATTTTTCAGATACGTCATCTCAGGTTTTGTATTCTGACAGAACATTTTTGAGGACTAGCCTATTGTATTTCTGTGTGGGAAAAAAAAGTAATTCCTCAGTGTATTGTCATTTACCATATTGAAGAACTTCATGATCTGCGCCAAGTTTTAAAGGGTTGGTCTTGTACCCATGTCTCATGCCATGAGTAAAAATGACAAAGTACACGCCTCAATACTCATGCTTTGTGTTCCCTTTTGTTCTTCGTTCAAATGTTTTTAGTGCGTGAATGTCTTGTTGAACTTTGTCTTGAGCTGGACTAGTGGTGTGTGTCAATTTTTCGAGTCTTGTAATTGTAGTTTCATTTACACATATGTCATATGATTTTATCTAAAGCAGCTTACAGTGCATTCAAATTATATAGGCATAGTTTATCAGTGCATTTCATTCAGTTTATTTTACAATACGTTGCAATCAAACAGGCCCAAAATTATAACCTTACTTTTTTTTTTTTACTCTAAAGCATAAGCACACGATTGGCTGTGCTGGTCTCGGCGGTGAGGAGGTAGACCAGACTGACAAGCAGCTGTTGAAGACTAGGGGGGTACGAGGGGTAACAGATGAGCGGCTGGAGCGATTCTTATTTTTAGCCATGATTCTGAGCACTCCCTGCTGAGAATAAGGAGACACTACAACAGCGTTAACTTCCTCACACAGTTTTCAAAGCATAAAGTTGAGTGTATGTGTGAAAAACGGTGACCTTTATTAGTCAAAACTTTGTTTTCATTGTTAGCAAGAGTCAAAACAGTCAGTGAAAAGTTACAAATACATATCTATTGCCATTTATAATGAGAGCAGTTGAGACTTACACAAAATATGCTCAATACAGGGTTCCAGACTGCGACCATTTTTTGAGAATGTGCGAGTTAAAATGTTATGTGGTCGCATTTGTGCGAGTGGACGCTCGAGCAACAGAGCGCCGTTGTATCAGCAGCTGCTGCAGTCCGTAACTTATGTTCAAAATGAACGAGTAGGCTACATCATGAATCCATTTTCCAAACCGTGTTTTTGACTTATTCTGAATCACTACGGTACGCCTATAATAAGTGTTTATATTCGGACTATTTTATCCCGGGGTCGTCTCGGCTGCGGAGTAGCCCAGTGCCTGCGTGACTCGCCATAGACATTAACGGAGAGAAGTTCCGTCTACAATGTTCTTCCGCAAGACACGTGCAGTTTATTTATTGACGAACGTAGACGTCACGCGCATTGCACACTGATGGTGAAACACGCCAATTACGAATTCACGAATTAAGGCATATAAAAATGGTCTCACGAAACACAGAGCCCCCTCCTCCTACGTCTTTTCAGCGGTTATATTTTCCTCTGTCGAGCGATTACTCTCATGATCGCACGACAGAGGAAAAGGAAATTATTATAAAATGCAGAATGAGTGTGAGATTTCTGCTTTTTGTTACAACTATAAACTTTGATAACGAAAAATCTGTATCAGTTTATTATAATACTCTAATCTTTTAAAAATGTAATGCATACATTTGAATGTTTAATGATTTTTAAAAGATACAAAGATGATAATAGACAGACATAGATAGATAGATAGATAGATAGATAGATAGATAGATAGATAGATAGATAGATAGATAGATAGATAGATAGATAGATAGATAGATAGATAGATAGATAGATAGAATATGATTCAAATGTAAATCGGTTCTGCTGCAACCCAGAAAGCCTTTGCTAGCTTTGGTCCATTAAAACCACTATTCAGCAGCATGCATTGATTAATCCCATGGCATGTAGCAAAAAAAAAAAAAAGGTGCGACCAAATCATATGCTGGTGTGACCAACTGAGAAAGTTGGTAGCACCAGTGCAACCAGTGGAAAAGTTAGTCTGGAGCCCTGCAATATCTCTATCACCTATGAGTTGCATGTTGGTTGTAGGGATGAGCTTGAGTACTTGTATGTGACAGCGACGATCGATCATGAAAACGGTGATCGCCCAAAACTGATTGGTTTTTGGGGCGGTTCCTGAGGTCTGATTTGTTTCTGTACGTTCACACCGCAGCCGACTTAAGCAGCAAAGAAGCTCTGGCCGCCCTGTCAAGGACGCTTGTCAAAAAGTACGGGGAAGCTTGTTGACGCTTTGGACACTCTGACGTGGCAGGGAGAAGAAAAGTGTCACAACATGAAATGTAATAAACAGAAAAAACAAGCAATACATTGAAGAAACCTTTTATAATGACAGCATTTTTATAACCGTTTTGGTCACAGTTGGTCGGGAAAAAAAAGAATAATTAGCTATTATTATTATTATTATTATTTGCATTAGTGCAATTGGTCAAATGTGAGCAAATGAATTGCATTCCCGCTTAAAACGAGCGTTCGTAAATATTTAAAATAAAAGTTGCGCTCATGCGGTCCCTATAAGCAAACAACGTCATGTCATAAATGATAGGAAACCCAGCAACGGCGATTATTAATCGATTAGCTTTTCCCCCATTTTCTCAGAACAAATGTTCTGGTAGGAACGAAAGTTTACATCGTATGTTTCTTCGGAATCAGCCAGCGCGAGGGACGTCTATATTCCGATTGGTTGCTGGCGTTTTGCCGCTGAACCGCGTCATAACTCATTACCATAAAGTTGAGCTTCTTTCAACTTTCTGATTGATGCTCAAAACGCCCAAAACGCGACGCCGATGTATTTGATGCTCCTTGCAGCTGAGAGAAGCCAGCTTCCATTAAAAACGAATGACTTCCGGCCGCTTTGGAAGCTCAAGTCGGCGGCGGTGTGAACGTACAGTTAGCGTTAGACAGCACGCCTTCCAGACCAGCGTTCCAGACTAATTCATCTCAAATAAGAAGCGTTTGGTTGAGTTTAATAACCAGCTAGAAAAACGCGGCAGTTTACCGACCGTTTATTCACTCGTCATCAGTTTCAGCTCAAATGGAATGTCTGACATTATTGACTGATCAGGTTATTTCTTATTTGAGACGGTCATATTCCTTTTAGATAGGCTTGATGGGCATTGATATTAATAACGCAGCAGTGTTATTTCGTTCAAATTTTTTTAACAGTAAACCTACGTTTTATTTAAAGTTGTTTCTTGTTATGGCTTCGAAAACGCGCAGTGATTACTGTAAGATGTGCAGCGCCAATATACATGCCATATTCAGTAGGGGTGGGAATCACCAGAGGCACGATATTATCCCGATACTTGGGTCACGATACGATATTATTGCGATTTTAAACATATTGCGATATTCTGCAATATATTGCAATTTATTACCTTTTTTCAACTTCAATTTTTGCATTTTTTCCAAACACAATTATTACATTTATATCGCCTAAATGTTTGCGCTCATTGCAATTTTTACAATGGGGATAATATTGTTAAGAATTTACACAACACAAGGAAGCTTGATTTAAATTGTTTAATTAAATTGAAAAAAGTAGCACAAATAAATACAATAGAATAAAGATACAAATAATGACAAATAAAGAGAAAAGTTTTTGAATAGGTCTAACACTAGTATTCATAAACACAGAAACTGAATAATGTAATCAAATGGATATACAACACTGTATACTACCTAGATAGTAACACTGGGTAGTATTTTTAGTCCTGACTAAATTAAATACATAGGCTGTTAATCCTGATTCCTTTAATTTAAAGCTATCTTTTGTTGTTTTTTTATGCAAAATTAATGACAGACACATATGGCTTCCATCACTTTAAGAGCTAGTGCACGGATCCTGTGTTCATTATACTGTCACATGCGTTTTATGCTTATTAAAGACAAAACCGACTATGTTTAGAGTATACTCACGAAGACCGAAATTGACACAATTTTGCGTGTTAAAGCAATACAATCCGCAAAAAATAACATTTGTTACTGGCCAGCTGTTTTTGAGGCGGATTTTCTATGAATGTGCGCATGGAAAATAATCTCAGAGCGCGCGAACACTGATTAGTTTAAAATCGCTTGAATGTTTAAACTGGTGAGACTTAAAAAGATGTGCAAATGGTAAACTTCAGTCACGATGCACTGCTGGCCCGATTGTGCAAGTGAATATTCCGTCATGTCCCGACTCCTTAACGCGAGTGTGTATTATCGCCGCAGCGCTTGATGCTTGCCTTGCACAACACATTTTGAGAGAAGAGAGATAGAAGACGCAGCACCGCTGAACACTCACGCAGACACGCACTCTACTACCAAAGTTAAATTCTCATGTGTAGCTAATTTAAATAATAAAAGATTGATACTTGGCGCCCGTGTATCGATACAGTATTGCCACAGAAAATATCGCGATACTATGCTGTATCGATTTTTTTCTCCCACCTCTAATATTCAGCACTATAATGATAACAGGATTGTGTTATCATTATAGTGAATGTTGTAAATTCTCTGTGCTTCAGCTGCCCGTGTATCAGCGCGCTGTTAAGAGAAGAGCGCAACCAGTGTTTCCCTTTCAAACCCATAG
Organism: Rhinichthys klamathensis goyatoka; assembly: GCF_029890125.1. Classification (NCBI taxonomy): domain Eukaryota; kingdom Metazoa; phylum Chordata; class Actinopteri; order Cypriniformes; family Leuciscidae; genus Rhinichthys; species Rhinichthys klamathensis. Next base: position 412,374 of record NW_026606713.1, on the reverse strand, counting down.
ACTGTAAAAAACTAGTTCACATGTGCATTCGCGTCCTTGTGTGCAGATGTTGTAATATTACGTTTATGTTATGTATCCAAGATATCTGGTTATTGATCTCATAGGATGTGTCATAGAGCGGGCTTCAGTTTACTGGAGATCATTTACACTTCAGCTTTACCTCAAGCAGTTATTCCTTTTAGATGTTTCTTTTTCGATAACATTGGTGCATCATAATCTAGCAGTTTTTTTTCTATTCATACCTTCATGTTTTCATGTCATATTTTTATTTGTCAACATTAATTTTCATAAATGTCTTAATGTTTTCATTTTCATAACGGACACGCCACGCCTCCTGCACATGCCCCGACCCCCGAGTACTCGAGTACTCATTTTTTGAGACATGTCAATGATCGGAATGAGAAATGAACAAAAATGCCCATCCCTAGTTGGTTGTTAATGAGATTTCCCCTCTTTTCCCTCTTTCCCTAGACTTCGTGTCCTTGTTCGACTTGGAAAACGATCTTCCAGATGAGCTGATACCCAACGGAGACCTGGGGCTGATGTCCATGCCCTCTAATGGAGATGGAGGCCGGATGGGGGGCACCATCCCGGATGCTGCTGCCAAGCACAGGCAACTGTCTCAGCTCCTACAGGCAGGGAGCGGCCCTGGTCTGGCTGGAAACCTCAGCCCTCAGTCTGGAATGGGTGGACAACTGGGTGCCTTGGGGAAGAGTCCCATGGGCCAGGGCTCACCCAGTCACCAGACCCAACCTTCCAAGCAAGTCGGCACCCCTACCGGTCAGGGCAACAATAGTCCGGGTATGGGCCTCAATGCTGGTTTCAACCAGGCCATGATGAACAATAACAACCAGGCTCATGGACTCATGGGGCAGAACATGGCTCAGCAGGGGCAGATGATGAATGGTGTGATGGGGCAGGCCGGAAGAGGCAGGGCAGCTCCGGGTATGCAGTACCAGGGTCAGGGTATGCAGGGAACACCGGTGGGAGCAGGTGCCGGGCCGGGGGTCAGCGTTTCTGGCAGCGTATTGGCGGAGACGCTTACCCAGGGTTCACCACAGATGGGGGCACACAATGCCATGAATGCCCAGCAAGCGGGAAACATGAACAAGGTAAGTCACCCATTGCTATTTTTCAGCTCTTGCATTCTAATGCTTTGTTTAATTTTTCAGTGTGGTTGGGTTTGAATGATTTAACAAGCTAACAGGAATACAAAAAAAATAATTGTTTCGGTTTCGACCAGCTTCGTATACGTGAAGTTTCAGTTTCAACCTATAATTTCCTCCTCAAATGGTAGAGTGCTGTTTGTTACTTTGATTTAAGTGTCATGTTGGACGGTTTTCTGCTTGTAGTATGATAATTCGCTTGGTTGTTTTGTCATTTTCCCTATCAATTATCAAAACTCAAGCCTTTAAAATGAAAGGAAATTCTGGGTTATTTTCAACTTGAGGTATATGGACAGCATTTGTGGGATGCTGTTTACAACGGACAGTTGCATAATAGATGCACAATAGAGATATCTTAATTTGTCTAAATAAAGGTAGTTAATAGAAAACAAATATATTTTGCTGTGGTAATTTTGAAACCGTCTGAAACGTGCTATAGATGATTGCTGCTGTTATTGTTTTTGTTAACATTGCATTGGTACTTAATTATCGTAGGTGTTATCTGTTGAATTGGTCCTGTTTAAGTGGACTGGTTGGGATCAAGCGCAACACGGAAGTGGCTCAAATGGCTCCAAAAGAGAGTCAATCCCATATACTCCCCATGTTTATAATGCCCAACTTTACAGCAGAGTTTGTTTTTTACAGCCTGGTACAAAAAGTGGTTTTGGTCTATAGCAAATTTTGCCCTTCATGACAACTGTGAGTGAGGTGGATTTTTTTTTATTTTATAACTCATCCGTTTAAATAATATTAAGCCTTAAAGTTGTGCATAATTAAGGGTGTGTCCACTTGAGTGACAGGTGGATTGCTGTTGATGTCACTACTAGCTGTTTGTCTGCTGTCTGTTAGCAGTCACGTCATCTCAGCTAATCCCGCCTCTTTGCCCATTTCCGGTCGTCACGGACACTACGTACATATTTTTTTACAGTCCATGGTTGGGATATTGGCTCTAGTCAGGGTATATTTTTCCAAGTGTTTTTTGTAATTTTTTACATTTTGTCTTGTCCGATCTGTTCGTCGACGATCGTCCATGCTCTCCTGTGATTTTTTTTTTTTATATATATATATATATATTTTTATATAGATGTAGACCATCTTTCGTCCGTGGTGGGGTTCGCTTAAAATGTGCATTAACAACGCGAAAGCGCCATTGGGTTCTCTGTTTTGACATTTGTGCAATCCCAAATGTTTGTTGTGGCTCTTACACATTCAAACAAAGACACTTAAACTGGTAAAATTCATTGAACCTAACACTGAAGTTCATTTTGGGTGTGTTCACACTTGTAGTTTAGTTCGCTTGGTTTGGACAAAAAAAAAAAACAGTTAGTCCTGGTCCACTTAGCGTTCACATTGGCATTTTAACACTGAACCTAAAGGCAGAGACTGCGACCAAATTGGTCACATATGCGACCATTTTTTGAGAATGTGTGAGTTAAAATGTTATGTGGTCACATTTGTGCAAGTGGACGCCTCGTAAAAACGCCGTTGTATCAGCAGCTGCTGCAGTCCGTAACTTATGTTCAAAATGAACGAGTAGGCTACATCGTGAATCCATTTTCCAAACCGTGTTTTTGACTTATTCTGAATCACTACGGCACGCCTATAATAAGTGTTTATTCGGACTATTTTATCCCGGGGTCGTCTCGGCTGCGGTGCGGAGTAGCCCAGTGCCTGCGTGACTCGCCATAGACATTAACGGAGAGAAGTTCCATCTCTACAATGTTCTTCCGCAAGACACGTGCAGTTTATTTATTGACGAACGTAGACGTCCCGCGCATTGCACACTGATGGTGAAACGCGCCAATTACGAATTCACGAATTAAGGCATATAAAAATGGTCTCACGAAACACAGAGCCCCCTCCTCCTACGTCTTTTCAGCGGTTATATTTTCCTCTGTCGAGCGATTACTCTCATGATCGCTCGACAGAGGAAAAGGAAATTATTATAAAATGCAGAAGGTAAGGAGTGTGAGATTTCTGCTTTTTGTTACAACTATAAACTTTGGTAACGAAAAATCTGTATCAGTTTATTATAATACTCTAATCTTTTAAAATGTAATGCATACATTTGAATGTTTAATGATTTTTAAAAGATAGAAAGATGATAATAGACAGACAGATTGTATATAATTCAAATGTAAAATTCTTAAAATTACTGTCCAAAATCCATGAAAATCCTGAAATTTGGCAATGATAATTAATATATTACAGGTATTTCTGCTGCAACCCAGAAAGCCTTTGCTGGCCTTGGTCCATTAAAACCACTATTCATCAGCATGCATTGATTAATCCCATGGCATGTAGCAAAAAAGAAAAAGAAAAAAGGTGCGACCAAATCTTATGCTGGTGCGACCAACTGAGAAAGTTGGTAGCACCAGTGCAACCAGTGGAAAAGTTAGTCTGGAGCCCTGATTAAGTATATTTCATGACAGAACTTACCGAACATCCAAAACAATGCTGTGCGCTGAACTAAATTAGCTTGTTGTATGTGCGTAGCTACATATGATGGTATTTTGAACCGCTGAACTCGTGAAGAGCTTATAAAATGTGTAAAGGACTCAAAACAGAGGCAGGAATCCCTCCGTCACACACAAAAATGAAGATCTGCTGCCTGCGAGGAGAAGCGATTCAGATGCCTGTACCGAACTGTGATGGACAAACCGAGAAAAAATGTATATGCGTGAGCATCCTGTCCTTTTTAGGGTCTCCTCTTCCTGTTTTTGGTTCGTTTACATGTCGTTGGTCCGTGTTGTTCATATTTCAGTCGAACCGCACCAGAGTATGTTTAGAAGCGGACTAAGACCCATCTTTTCAGGGGTTTCAGTCCGTTTCTTTGGTGGCACCAGGGTTCAGATGGCAGCGTTCACACTTATTCAAATGAACCGCACTAACAGAGCAATCGCACCAGGGTTCGTTTTAATCCAACCAAACATGCCAAGTGTGAACACACTAGGGATGCACCAAATGTTCGGAATAAATTTTACCGAACAATGATGTTTTTAATGACGCGATCAAATGGCAACTAGCATAGGGTGAGAGGCAGCGGCGCGCAGCTCACGCTTTATGAATCCAGCAAACATGTCGTCTGTGTGGAAGTATAAAGTGTCCGAGAAAGATGCAAAAATGGCCGTTTGCAGACACTGTTCTGCTGAATTGTCAAGGGGTGCATCTGCAAAATCTTACAGCACTATTTAGTGTAGGCCTAATTCAAGTCAGCGCGGAGATCAAGTCAGAGACGCGTGTGTTTAACTAGAATCTTCAAAAAGAGTATCAAGTTATTAATTATGCGCAGTAAGTTGTGAAAAAATAACTCTAATGTTGTATCGGGCTGAATGACGCGCGTGCACCAGAAGCGTTCCCTCAGACAGCGCGATCCCGAATTCACTTCTTTTTGCGCCTGAATGGTGAAATACTGACACACAGGTGTCAGTCAAACTGCCCATCATGTGGAGTATCAAAAAATTGTCAAAATAAATGGGAAAAAATGCGAAAAACCGCCCTTCGGCCAAGTGTTTCATTATATTCGGCTTCGGCCAAGAATTTTCATTTCGGTGCATCCCTAGAACACACCATTTACTTCAGTAGGCTTCTTATTTAACTTATGTTTAACATTAATCTGTGCCTGCTTGAGCTTTTCAGACATTTAAAGGGGCGGTATAATGCCCCTTTTTACAATATGTAAAATAAGTCTCTGTTGTCCCCAGAGTGTGTAGGCTATGTGAAGTTTTAGCTCAAAATACCCCACAGATGATTTTTATGTTTTTTACGTTTTATATGTGTCCCTTTAAATGCAAATGAGCTGCTGCTCCCGGCACAGAGGGCGGAGCTTCAAGAACTTGTGTGTGTGTGTGTGTGTGTTAGCAGCTCCGATTACCTCACACAGACACACTAAAATGTCAGAAACTGTTCTGCCTTTTATGTTTAAACTGGAGTCGGACAATGATGGAGAGGCTCAAGAAGAAGTGACATGTAGAATGCATCAGGACGTTTCTGAATGGTTAGTTGATGACTTTATGTTTCTGATGTGAAGTTAACTATCTTCAAGTCTTTAATTAGCATATTCTGTCATGATAATCTATAAAATTGCTCGTGTGGAAAGTAAGATGCCTACAGAATGACATGCTATTGCATTTGCGTTACATACTGTATTGCATGTGAAAAGACAGATGCGACAGTTTGAGCAGACTCACAAATGTGCTCTACTACAACAACTCTTCCTCTTCTCAACATGCACTGCGTGTTCCGGGGGTGGGGTTTATGTAAATTTTAGGGTTAGTGATGTCACTAACCCGGGAGGAATGTCGTGTAGTCCCTACCAGCCGTTTCTTGTAGTCCTTAAAAAATTATTTCTTCAAAAGCAAGTATCTTCCTTTCAGGGCTCAACGCTAAGGATTTTTTCTACTGGCCAGTGGTTGAAATTTGTACTTGCCCTGCCAAAATTTGTACTGGCCCCAACACATAAAAGTAATAAATAAATAAATAAAATAAAATAGGTCTAGTTATTGTTTGGGTTGTTTTTGATCCGTGTAACCTTTAAAGGGATACTCCACCGTTTTTTCATATGAAACTGTTATTCCCTTAACTAAGACGAGTTGGTAAATACCTCTCTCGTCTCAGTGCGTGCACTAAATCGCTCTGACTTGCGGCGAAACTTTGATAGCACTTAGCTTAGCCCAGTTCATTCATTAGGATCCAAGGAGAGAAGCGACCAAACACCTCCACGTTTTCCCTATTTAAATACAGTTACACGAGTAGTGTAACTCGACCAAGAATGGTGACACAAAATAAAACGTTGCGCTTTTCTAAGCGTGTAAAGTGGATAACTATAATGTATGGTGGAATACCATAGCAAGTGCTTGGGAGCACTTCGACTCGGCGCAGTAATATCATCACTCCGGAGAGGGAGAGGGGGGAGAGAATTTTTCAGGAGTGATGATATTACTACGCCGAGTCGAAGTGCTCCCAAGCACTTGCTATGGTATTCCGCCGAGTGAAATCATAATAAACCAAACCTTTAAAGGGGTCATGCACATGCATACATGCACTTTTACAAGTTGATTGTACTAGGGCTGTCAAAATTGCTCAAAAATGACGTTCGAATATTCCCTCTAAAAAAAAAAGCATATATTCGAACTAGGGATGTCAACGATTAATCGACGATCGATTAATTGTCGATAACACGTTTAATCGATAAACCTTATCGATCATCGATTAAGCAGGTTCATGCGCGTGCGTGCTGCTCAACCGCGAAACATGTAAGCGAGCGCGCCGGAGTTATGTTTGGAACCATTTTACACCTTCATCATGACTATAAGTTTGCGTGTGCATTCGCTGCCTTTTGTTTTGTGCAAATGTAAGTTGTAATAGTTTATTTTGTGTGCGCCTATCTATATCTGATTTATCTCATATTGGATGCATTAGAATTGACGCAGCGTGATCTTTAGCGCGCGCAGCTCAAATGGCAATGCACGACTAATAACGACTATTGGGACTGTCATATTATATAACATTATAAAGAGAACAATATTGTAATAAAACATTGTGAATTATTTGGGTTTAGTTGCCGTGTCGCGTTGTTCCAGGAAGAGCGCGTCCACAACATGAGTCATTCTGAATGGCACGTAACTTAGTTCAAGTTCACTTGTGCATTCACGTCATTTTGTGCAGATATAATTTGTAATATTATGTTTATTTTGTATATATCTGATTAATCTCATAGGATGCGTTTCTTTGAGTTAAATAACGTGCTAGCAAAGTGCTCAACGGTTAAGTTATTCATTCAGCGCGCGCCGCTCAAGCAGAATGCACGACTAATAATGAGGATTAATTTGGGACTGTCATATTACATAACATGAGAACACTATTGTATTAAATCGGTGTGAATTCATTGGGTTTAGTTGCCGTTTTAAGTGTGTTGTTCCAGGAAGAGCACGCGTCCACAAGTCACACATTCTGACAAGCGCATCTGAGGCGGCGTTGGTGACACGTTGTATTAGTCGTTATATTTGATTATTAAATATTTAATTTAATTCAGGGCCTGAATTTCGTTTTGGAAAATGGAGGGGAAATCCCCCCTTAGATGATTCTCATGGGGGGGGCGAACTTTATTAGTTCGTCAACTAATAAAAACTAGACGAAAATGTTAGAGAGGGACGATTGGGGAAGAGATCCATTCAGAACTGAGTTGCGTTTGTGGAAGATGCGCACATTTGAATTGTAACGTGCTGATCTACCCGGCAGGACAGGAGTTGGCATGCGCTTCTCATAAATCGTTCAAAAATGTAAACGTCTGGGAGAAAGAGAAGAGCAGATATATGGATAGATCTGAATAAGAGTGACGACGCGAAAGAGAGCTTTATTCTCGCGCGCGCACACACACACAAACAAACACACAAACCCAACCCGACGCGTACAGCCCTGCACAAGGACTGAACTGAGCTCTCTTTCGCGTCTGAATGGACAAATACACAACATTATGTCTAAATGTCCGTTTTGGAGAGTATTCAGGTAAACACAGTCAGATATGTCTTTACAGAACGTACAGTTGTGAGAATATCGGATGTGCATCACATCAGTGCATGGATCTGCACACTCGGTCTTAAAGTGACAGTGCGTAATAAACCGAATGCCGTCTGTGCACTTAACTCTTTAGGCGCCAAGGTTTTTTTTGAAGAAATGCTGGATTTTGACATCAACATTTCAAAAGCTTGTGGCTTGAAAGGGTTTAAAGATAGAGATCTACTGTAAATTAGAAAAATGTTGGGGATGACTGAAAGTTTATGTGGGGTGTAAATATACTCATCTAATTTGCATATTATGACGCCATAAGGGGGCGGCCCACTTGAATTTCATAATATTCAGGAAATAGTAGATATTGAACTGATGTTTGAACTTATTTGCATGTTTTATTTTTTTTTATCCTCATTCCAAATGATGAGAAAAGAGGAAACCAACAATAACAGGAGAAAGTACTAAAGTATTACTATACTATATAGTAGTAAAATGCATATGAACAGTAGCCTACTTTTTGATCAGTTCATCAGTAATATTCAGGAAATAGTAGATATTGAATTGATGTTGGAATTTATTTACATGCTTTTTTTATTTTCTTTTTTATCCTCATTCCAAATGTTTGGAAAAGAGGAAACCAACAATAAAATAGGAGAAAGTACTAAATTATTACTATATTACAATACATTAGTAGTAAAACACATGTGAACAGTAGCCTAATTTTTGATCAGTTCATCAGTAATATTCAGGAAAAGATCACGTCCACCCCTGCCACCCCTATCCCCGTTGGGCAAATGGTCAAAATGATCTGTTTGTGCTTCGTGAACACTCGCCTTGCACGGCAAAGATGTACCGCGAGAAGCGCGCGCGGCACCATTGCGCTTCAAAGATCTACCGGGAGAAGCACGCGGCACCATTGCGCGTCAAAGATGTACAGAGAGAAGCGCGCGCGGCACCATTGCGCGTCAAAGATGTACAGAGAGAAGCGCGCGCGGCACCATTGCGCGTCAAAGATGTACCAGGAGTAGCGCGCGCGGCAAAGTTGTACCGGGAGAGGCGCGGGCGGCACCATTGCACGGCAAAGATGTACCGGGAGAAGCGCGATCATTAGACGGCCGATCGTCATTTACAAAAGGCAAATATTCCCCTTCAGAGTCAGAATCGGCGAATAACATTTGCAACACATCCTCACGGTACAAGTTTTTATTAGCCATTTGACGATTTTCTCTCACAAATATCACAATTTACTCAGACGCTCTGAACTGAACTGCTTCCGCATCAATGACACGATCGCTCACTTGCTCTGCTGTTTCCTCCAACACTTTGAATAGGAACATGATGTCATTTTGATCTTGAATCGAAGTATTACATGTCTGCCATCTAGTGGTAGGGAATACAAATTAGATATTACACCATATTAGGATCTACAGCCTGTTTTATTAAGTATGACGTCTTGTCGCAATTTTGCGACTTTGGCGCTTAAAGGGTTAATATTAATCAAACAACAAATTAAAAAGAGAAAAGCATTCACTGCTCTTTAATAGCTTTACTAAGGATTAACTATATTTAATTCATACAAATAAATATGTCTGCTTGAAAGAATAAAGAATGATGTATGTAAGTAAGACTGCATAATCATTCATTGAAGAAAAAAAAGAGACTGTTCTACTTTAGGAGAAGTGTTTTTATTTAATTTTAAGATATTATTTTATGTCACAGTGCTAAATCTGTGTCTGTATTGCATGTTCAAACTTTAAAAATTATTCATATTAACAGGTTAATAGATGTTTTCTACAGGAATATATAACAGGTTTGGAAATTTTAGAGAAATTCTAAATTATTGCATTACAATTTAACTAAACCCATTAAATTTTAGTCGACTAAATCTACTGAAGATTTAGTCGACTAAAATCTTATTGTATTTTCGTCGACTAAAACTAGACTAAAACTAAAACAATTCAGATGACTAAAACTAAATGGCATTTTAGTCAAAAGACTATGACTAAAACTAAATCAAAATCTGCTGTCAAAATTAACACTGATGTATTGTGAAAAGCACTATACAAATTAATTGGAATTGAATTGAAAGAGTCTGGACTAGCCTACTACGCTTAGCTCTGCCTTATAATGAATCGCGCTGAAAGCAGGCAGGCACGCAGCTATGCAGTTTGCGTTTACACTTGCGTGCATGCCGGGCCCGTGCTGCGGTTCGCGTGAATGTGAAAGCAACACGGACTCGGGTGCGCGTTTTAGCTGATTATGTATTTAGTTAAATAAAACACATGTAAGGGATGATAGTGTTGATTATTTACCTTGGATACGAGCGAGAGCGAGTCTGCAGTGTATTCGCACTTAGCGCGTGGAATCAGGGCAAAACATTGGGAAAAGAGTCTCCTCAAAAGAGTCCGTTTGCAAGCAGCAGAAGGCCACCTTATGCAACACACGCACCTGTGTTATTCACTCAGTTGCACATAATAGCACAGAATGAATTTAAAATATATATATATATATTAGGGATGTCCCGATCAGGTTTTTTTGCCCTCGAGTCCGAGTCATTTGATTTTGAGTCCCGATCCGATACTTATATAATACATAAAAAAAGAATAAAGAAGAGAGAAAAAACAGATCCAGGATGTTCCTTATTTTTTATTTAATTCACCATATTTTAACATTCAACAACTCTGTTAACAATCAGAGCACTTCTGTGAGGTAGCTTGAACAATCAAGTAATAAATAACATAAAATCTTCACTTTTGGACTTTAGTGCAACAGTAAATATAGAAAAAGTCTAATATAAAAACAAATAGCACCTCAACTTAAAATACCCGGCAGGCATGTAAACAAAAAATAAAAATGTTTTAAAAGTGTATAAAAAAATGAGTATATATATATATATATATATATACATATATACATTAGGGGTGTAACAGTTCACAAAATCTGCGGTTCGGTTCGATACGATATAGCAAAAAGAAAGAAATGCCAGAGAAATTTCCTATTTATTAAAAGAAAAACTATTTTTAAATAAGTTTGAGTTTTCCTACATCTTGAAACTTTCAGGTTTATAATCTTTGAAGGATGAACAAATAATGTTTTGGTAATCACATTAAAAATAACATTTAAATATATATTTATATAATATTTGAGTTTTGAAGTGCAACATTAAATCCATGTTCATTCACGGCACAATGTTTCTCCTGGTTCCCACGTCAGCGCTGTTTGATCTAATAGAGATCTACGGTTAATAACGGAGAAATGTGTAAGCTTCTCACTAGATCTCGCAGCAATGTTATTACTTCAGTGGCGGATTCAAATGTTTTCTTCACAGGATCTCTTAGCACAGTGTCGCTTGATCTTGCGCTGCACAGATGTTGCTGGTCCGAACTGATAAATGGTCCGTTAAGCACAATATAATGAGAAGCGCAGTTTCGTTCCGCTTTCATTACATTTGCCATTTGATGTTGCGCAACGTTGTGGTGATCGCGCCAGCGCGGATTTTGTCTGCAGGAAAAATGGTCCTAGGAATCGTTCGGTTTGTATGCGTACCGAACCGGAAGCCTCGTACCGAAACGGTTCAATAATTACGAATACATCTACCGTTACACCCCTAATTTACATATATCCGAGTCCTGATCGGGAGGTAACGTCCGATTCCGATTGAGTCTGAAACCACGTGATCGGGCCCGATTTCCGATCGCGTGATCGGATCGGGACATCCCTAATATATATATATATTAGGGATGCAACAATATAGTTAGTCCACGGTTCAATACATACCTCGGTTATTTATCCACGATTTTCGGTTCGGTTCTGATGGCTTGACACATAAGAGTGTTTTTTTGTTATTCTATGCTTAGCCAATAGGAACAGTAAGAGGTTAAGGAGAAAAAAATAAAAACGATTTATTGCAATACTTTTATTTTATTTATTGCAATACTATATTTTACTTAAAAGCTAAGAAAAGTCCACTAGTTCCTAGTGTGTAATATAAAATTAACACTGACATTTCGCAGCTGCTGGTAGCCCATGTACAAACCGGGAACACATAAATTCCTAAATTTTGAAAATAAACATACATAGATAAAGCGTTGTTGAAAATCCGGTTCGCGTACCTCGAAGTGATAAAATAAAATTCTGTATCAAATTTATAGGCAAGACAAGTAGTTTGTTTAGGCATGGTTTGTTGGGAAATTACAAACCTGCGCACACATATTCAAACGAATTTAACTATAGAATCAATTTTTAATGCGCATGTGAACGCCATCAGGTCACAGGTTCGCGTTTAAAGTCTGTTTAGAGAGAACGCCGTCGTCTTAGTGGCCCCTAATGTAATAACAAATGATAATTTTGCTGGAAGTGAATCAATCAAAACCAACTTTAGCTGGAAATAACATTATTCAAAAATCGCTATAAAGCCAAAACAATCTCTGTTACCGTAAATTGTATGTTTATCTCTGTAAAGCTGCTTTGAAACAATCTCCATTGTTAAAAGCGCTATATAAATGAAGATGACTTGACTTGACATGTGAAGTTGGTAAACATAAATTAACCATTTCAAATAAACATACTTGCACTTCAGTAAACATAAATAAACCATCTTAATTAAACTTAACAGTAATCCAGTAGCTACAGTGTCCTTCATTCAGAATGTAAAGTGCAATTTCACTTAGGTCAGCTATCTATTCCTGTATTTTGAGGTTTCCGTTTGAGTAGGCTACACGTGTAAAACAATGCTTGCACAGAGTCATTTATTTGTTTACCTTTTTTCTTCCTCGGTATCATACTCAACGGCAAAACCGAAATGTCCCCACACCACGGATTTGAAAGACGCCGGCGCTTCCTCGTACTGTAGCCTCACTTCACCGCCGCTCGCCATGTTAAAGTGTGGAATCATGGTTAAGCCGCGCCCGCTCCCCCTAACTTACTCGCGGCCGTCGCTGGGAGGAGTTTCCTCATCTCAGCTCGTTACAGGCACACACAAACAGTCAATTCGGAGAGAAATAAAACGCACATAAATTATTTAAACGTAAAACCGAAAGACCGCAATTCACAAGTGCGTATTGAACCGTGGATGTCGTACCGAACGGTTCAATATTATATTGAGAATTGTGGCATCCCTAATATATATTGACCCGCGTTCTGTTTTCTATCATGCGCTGTGCACGTTTGCGATGGCGTAAGATGCACGCAAACACACTAGGGTTCGGTAGAATTAAGTTGAGTGTGAAACCAGACCAACGCTGCGGGGGCGCCGGGAACAATCACGCTCGGGCTCGGACCGCAGCAAATGAGCCCAGTGTGAAAGCACCGTCACCTGCCTCCGCAATTTTTTATATCAAAGCAGTGAAGGCGGGGGAGGGGCAAGGAAGAGGATGGCAGATTAACCAGCAGGGCGCACACGGCGCACAGACTGGTGAGTGGAGGTGAATTACAGTGAGCCGTTTGAGACGGGAGACCAAAAGTAAATATGCGGATAATAGTAAAACGATACGTCGACTAAAAAAATTGGCGCCGACTAAATTGCATGGTCGAATCGCGGCAGCACTACTTGCGTGTAATAACGAACACAGCAGTCATTTTGATGTTTCTAAATCCGAACCGCTGAAGACACAGTGGAGTTTTGTTTTCGAAGGGAATATTCCCCACGAGCAACGTCAATGCTTTCATTTTTGCGCAAATCATTTCTCACCAGACTGCTTTATAAACGAGGGTCAGTATGAGCTGGTTTTGCTAAGAAGCTGCTCCTGAAAAAAGAATCGGTACCAACTATTCATGCCCCTGCTGCACCTCCAGAAGAAGTGAGTGTAAAGTTTTATTAACCTTTATTTTAATCTTTGCAAATCGCTTGCACGCTTCACGATGAATGCGTCTAAGGTTTACACTCAGGCTACAATACGGCATGTTTTCTATGTACGACCTTCTCAATATATTTCATAATCCCACGTTTATAATGAACAATGCGTTATGGTTATTGTGTTATTACAAACTGTGTACGCAGGTGTTAAAGTTAACGTGGTAACACTACACTAAGCTTGCTTTTGTAGATGGTTTATAACGCTGTCTGTTACTGATTAAGAAGTAATGTCAAAAAATCTAATTGATACGGTTGCACAAATGTGTCCTCAGAAACTCCCGCTGCCATTCTTTCTCCAAAATATACCCTCAACTGTTGTCAAGGCAACACTCCACGTGCGTTGTGCAAAACGCACGCAGAACGGAGGGGCGGAGTGACCAAAGCTCATTTTCATTTAAAGACACATGCACTGAAACGGTGTGCTGAAAACAGAGCTGTTTTTGACCAGGTAAAATTAGTGTTTTCTTACAATACTAAAAATGAGAATTTTTAATTAAAGTATATTACAAACTTTTCATTTAGACCCTAAAGAATCATATTAACTTGTATAAAAATGGCATTATATGACCCCTGTAAAGAAAAGATTGCACAGAAAGGTAGCTGTGGCTATCGCATGTGTCTGACTGTTGTGGTTTTACAGGAAACCAATCGGAAACCAGTCTGCTACTCGCAATGTGATTTTCTCAGAAGTGAGCGCTCATCAAGCACTTGTGTTGGGGTGTTGGGTTCATATTGAGAAATCAGTCAATCGATGGAGTTGGCAAATTAAACATTGTGAATAACTTCACACAGGCTGCCAGAGTGTTTCATGGGTTTCCATATCTGCTGTTTGTTCAGAGGTGAATAGATGTGCTGTCAGCAGTGTGGCGTGTGTTTGCATTGCACACAGATTATGAGAGTCACAAGTGCAGGTGAAGTGTGTGAGATGAGTCCACATCAGAGTGTCAGGGCTTGTGTTCAGTGTAGTGGTATACAGTATAGTATGTCTGTACTGAGCTCTTGCTTGTGTCCTAAAGCTATTCATAGGAAATCTGTGTTATGGTTTTCACAAATTCTGGCTTTTCATTTAGGTTTTTCTAGGTTCTGTTTTGTTAAGCATCAAAAAGAATGTCTAATTAAATTAATCTTGAACATATTTTAATTATTCAAAGTTATTAAACTAACTAAATGTTAGGACTGGGTTGTATGATATTGTGCGATGGATGAAATGTGAGATTTTGCTATTCTGTTTATATTGCGGTGGATATATTTGAATGGCTGTTAGTAGGCAGAAGTGATTTATGCCATTTATTTACACATGAGCATCGGTAATGTCGTGACTTGCAGCATTAAAGTCAGCATGAAATATTCACCTTATCCATTTTTAAATGCATTTCATTGATCTTATTGTGAATGATTCATCCATGCATTTTTCATTTGTAATAACAAATAAACCTCGTTATTATTCTCGATCTTCTGGTAAAACAATATGCCGGATTTTTCCGTGTTTCATGTGTTTTTGCGCTCTTGAAGTGCACTTTGGGAAGGGAACGTCATTTGGTCCTGTCCCTGTCCCAAATGGGCCCCTTCATATGGTCTTTCGGTCTTGTTGACTTACAATGGCCACCGTGTGCGTGTGATCGTGAAGTCCAAGAGACTGAAGGATGTCCCATTTGTCCATTTTAGGTTTCAGAAGGGTGCTCATGAGCACCCACCTTTAAAGTTGATATTCGCCCTCGATGCGCACTGAAGCGAGGGTCGCTGCAGACTTCTTCCTGGTAATGCACCTCCGGAATAAATTTTTTTAAATAACCCCTTAAACCATGACTTCTGGCAAGTTTTGTGGATAGAAATGGATATTTTTGAGACATACAAATATGACATACCATCAACAGATTCAAAGCATGATTATTGCAGCACGTACCTTGAACCGGTCACAAACAGAAACCTTCATTTTATAATTTAATTTTTATTTTATTTACTAAAACATTTTTAAAATCAAAAGTTGTATCTGTTAACATTATTTAATGGACAATGAATGAAGTGAACAAACATGAACAATCAAGTGTTTGTTTGTATTAAATAACATTCACAAACATTAATTAATGTTGTAAATATATATTGTTCACTCAATGTGTTGATGTTAGTAACGCATTAAGTAATGTTAATGAATGGTATCTTATTGTAGTGTTACCAAACTATACAGGAGATAAAACGTTTTATTTGACTTGACTGTTGTTTTATTTAATCCAAAACTGTGCGAATTGTTAATTTTAAAAGGGCTTTTTAAAACTGCTAAGAGTTATCCAGCCAAGAATAAGCCTAGAACTGCTTTTCTGATGGACCGACTAATAATGACATAAATAGAGATGCACCAAAACTGATACCAGTAAGTTACTCGGGTGTTGGTCCGATACTGTGCTCATGTAGGCTACTTGTAAAACTACCGCGATACAACCGCACCCGAGTCCACTTTAGGGGCCGTTCACATATCGCGTTTTTTTGCGCGCAAATTCGTTATGTCAATTGTAGGCGCGCTCATAATAGAAGTGACGTGGCTATGCCGTGGCGAGATGAAAACATCTCAACCGGTCATGTGACAAAAACCAACCGATCAGCTTCGGCCTTTCCGTAACATCGAAAGCTCGGCTGAACAGCTGATCATAGCTGTACAGGGCGGCTTTTTATTTCTCATCTCCATAAATATATCTAGTAGTAAAGCTAATGCAAGGGCTAGAAATCAATTAATTATTTGCTGATACTTCCTCGTCCTCATGGAGAGCGCAGTTCGTACCGCTTTCTCCTTTCCACAAGCGCTTGGTCTCCCGTGGCGTCTGTCGTTGCTATGCAACCATGAGCATGAGCGCGCTTGCCGCGGGCCTACATTTGAAATAACGAATTTGACATTAGCCTAATCTAAAATATTTCCATAATATTTCCTCCTTTCTTGTCAACAAGTGGATTCAGAGCCACCGCATTAGCAGCGCCGCCGGTCGCCATGTCTCAGTGTTTTTAGCTGTGTAAGTGAAAGAAGTGAATGTCTTGATATTACTGATCATGTGAAGATTTTGCAGTGGTGCTGAAAATCCAGCTGCGCCGCTGCTGAATACATTGTAGGGGAAACACTGTTGTGGTAAGTAGTGCTGCACGATTAATCGAATCGCAATCGTAATCGCAATCGTAATCGCGATGTCAAACCTATGCGATTATATAACGCAAAATGCCGCGATTTTATATGAACACAGCATCTCTTCTTTTTTGTCATCCTTTGACTAGTGTTACATGATCCCGCTCTTATTCGTGCAAATGCCTTAAAACCATTTTGCACGACAAGTCAAAAGAGAGCGCGCTGCCTGTGAATGTCCTGAATGTGACTCACAGAAAAACACGCGTCAGTATAATTGCGCATGCACAGACCGGGTGCCAGAATACAGTTCTCTTTCGAGCTTGAACGAACAATAACACACACAATTATGCCAAAATGTCGTTTTGTCGATTATCTTCATAACATAAGAGCAGTCTTATGATGGACGAAAAGAGTTGTGCTTGTGAGAGAATGAGGCGCGTGTGAGATATGCGTCTCGGCAACGGCTGCTCTTAAAGGGCCAGCAGCAAATAAAGCGTTCTGTCAGTAAAGTTAATCAAAGAACAAAGGGAACAGAAAATTACTCACTGCTCTTGACTAAAGAAGTTTTGTGGGTTTAATAAGGATTAGTCTATAATATATAATTTATAATTCATGCAGCGCAGACTGTTTGATAACTTTATTCAATTTCTGTATATAAATCTGTATATAAATCCTCAATCCTACCTGTTAAGACAGGAAGGGCACAGGTAAATATGGCATTTATTATGGGTTTTATGTGAGGATTGTTTGAAGTTCACTTAATTTAAAAGCTGTTATTATTATTTTTTAAGCCTAATAAATATTTTAAAAGTTGATAGCTTTCAATTGTATTGATGGAATCACTGTAATGTTGGATGGCTATAATTAACGTTTAAAATGTGGGGGGTGTCGTCATTTTTATCCAGACATCAATGGTTTATTGATCATTATAGGTGTTATCAATCATTTAGTTGTTGTTGCTAGTTTGAGTTGAGAAATACACATTAATACACAGAATGATCACTAATCTGTGTGTGCATTTTACTTTAGAACCAAGCAAGTTGACTCATGAAACCATTTGTTTATTATATCGCATATCGCAATCGCAATATTGACCTCATTAATCGCAATATGACATTTTCCCCAAATCGTGCAGCCCTAGTGGTAAGCTTGCTGCGATAGTCTGTGTTGGCGGTGTTACCAGTGTTCAGCCGCAACACCGGTTAGATTATAGATAAATAGTAATAACTAATAAAATCAGTTAGTTCAGTTAGAAAACAGACTCTACAATTAAAAACTGAACGAGTCTGCATAATAAAGCGTGAACCGAACGAGAGTCGCAGCACAGATCAGCAGCAGGACTCGGTAAGACAAGACGACGGACCAATCAAACAAGCCGCCCCCGAATTGGTGCTAATTTAAAAGCCAAACTAAAATCCGCACGGGCATTCATAACGGTGAGTGTCCACTCACGCAGAGCGAGCAGAACAGACTGAGCATTTACAGTTCATACCAGTGGACGCTCAACTTCCATAGGAATTAATTGAAAACGCTTGCTCTGCTCCGCACCATTATGAATGTCAGTGCGGACGTAAGCATTTTACTTTCGTTTTCAAATTAGCCTTTTAAAAGCCCCCGCCGGTGATACTAGTATTACCAGTGTTGTCACACGCCGATTAACTGGTGGGAAAATATCCTCACCGTCACAACCCTAGTTTGTGGTATTTTACTAACATTTGTCACGCATTTCATATGCAGTTTATATAAGTTTCATAATTAAGAAATGAGTTTAATAGTAGCTAAATTTGATAGTGTTGACTGCAAGTGAGACGTCAAGTTTTAAAGTTGAGAGCAGAGACGGAACACACAATACACATAAAGAATATTTAAGAAACTTCATTATAAAATGTATATTATTTTATTTCTAACGATTATAAAAACAGCAATAGTAAAAATTCCTGTTGTTATACATCTGTAATATTTTGGTCAAGTTTTCCGGTGTCAAATAATTCTGTTCTCGCTTACTGGAAATTAAATTTAAAATGACAGCCAATCATAACAAGTACATTTTTAAAATGACAGCAACTGGAATGAGATTTTGGCCCAATGAGATTTTAATTTTGTGTTGATTTTAAAAAAGCAAAAAATGAAAAGCCAAATGACCAATAAAATTGCTGCTTGTAGTTGTGGCTTGTTAGAAAAGCCAGATTAATGTGGAAGAGGATTTATGGCTTGCTATTTTAATGGCGTCACGGAGCGTGTTGAACGACGGGCAGCAGAGATGTGTGTTGCTCAGGACAGGGAGTTCCTCAGCGTGGCACGTTCAGCAGTGGTGTGTGTGTGTGTGTGTGTGTGTGCAGCGCTAATGGCTGCAGGCTTGCATTAGTGACAGTGGGGGAAGGGCTGGTTTACACACGCCGCTGGATGAGCTCTGATCTGACGCTCTGCTGCAGAACCGTGCTGGGAAAAGTGGTGTAAATAACTCCGGTTCTAATGCAGATGTTCATTTACTTGAACAGCTCATTTTATTTAATTTTTCTTTTGCATTAAATGATGGTTAATGGCACACTTTAAAGTTGGCATGAGAAGAAAAATTCACCAGTCTATTTTCTAAATGCACATATTAGATCTTATTGTGAGTAATTCATCTGTGCATGTTTAATTAAAAAAAAAAAAACGAAAAAAAAAAACTTTGACCCCGTAATGTTTAATCAAAAAGCATCACTTTTTTCCTCTCGTGATTCTGGATCGCTCCACAAAAATGAAAACAGTTATCCTTCTGACACTGTTTTTTTTAAACCCGCTCATTCTATTTCTATTGGTGAATTACACTGAAAATATTTTCGTTCTTTTACATTGTGTCTTTGGAATAACTTAAAGGGATTGTTCACCTTAAACAGGGTTCTAGACTGCCACCATTTTTTGAGAACGTGCGAGTTAAAATTTGACGCGACTCGCGAGTGTCTGCCTACCTGCATTTGCATTAGGGATTTACCTCATCTGTCACGTATTGTCGACTACGGCAAATCGGCTGTTCTCCCGTAGTTAGTCCTGTTGGAGTTTTTCCCTCTTTTACACCTCGTTTTTAAATCACTAATTCGAAAGCAAATTCATTGCAGTGTGGAGCAAAGCGAGCGTTTTCAATTAATTCCAATGGAAGTTGAGCTAACATAGGAATGAACCTAAAACATTGACTACGTTTACATTAGGGATGTCAACGATTAATCGATGATCGATTAATTGTCGATAACACGTTTAATCGATAAACCTTATCGATCATCGATTAAGCAGGTTCATGCGCGTGCGTGCTGCTCAACCGCGAAACATGTAAGCGAGCGCGCCGGAGTTATGTTTGGGACTATTTTACACCTTCATCATGACTATAAGTTTGCGTGTGCATTCGCTGCCTTTTGTTTTGTACAAATGTAAGTTGTAATAGTTTATTTTGTGTGTGCCTATCTATATCTGATTTATCTCATATTGGATGCATTTGGTTAAGAATTGACGCAGCGTGATCTTTAGCGCGCGCAGCTCAAATGGCAATGCACGACTAATAACGACTATTGGGACTGTCATATTATATAACATTATAAAGAGAACAATATTGTACAACATTGTGAATTCTTTGGGTTTTGTTGCCGTGTCGCGTTGTTCCAGGAAGAGCGCGTCCACAACATGAGTCATTCTGAATGGCACGTAACTTAGTTCAAGTTCACTTGTGCATTCACGTCATTTTGTGCAGATATAATTTGTAATATTATGTTTATTTTGTATATATCTGATCAATCTCATAGGATGCGTTTCTTTGAGTAAAATAACGTGCTAGCAAAGTGCTCAACGGTTAAGTTATTCATTCAGCGCGCGCCGCTCAAGCAGAATGCACGACTAACGAGGATTAATTTGGGACTGTCATATTACATAACATGAGAACACTATTTTATTAAATCGGTGTGAATTCATTGGGTTTAGTTGCCGTTTTAAGTGCGTTGTTCCAGGAAGAGCACGCGTCCACAAGTCACACATTCTGACAAGCGCATCTGAGGCGGCGTTGGTGACACGTTGTATTAGTCGTTATATTTGATTATTAAATATTTTATTTAATTCAGGGCCTGAATTTCGTTGGGGGAAATCGGGGGGGATTTTTTTTTTTTGAGGGGGAGAAGGGCGGGGGGCATTTTTTCCAAACAAAAATTACATTTATCTTGCCTAAATGTTTGCGCTCATTGCATTTTTACAATGGGGTAATATTGTTGTTAAGAGTTTACACAACACAAGGAAGCTTGATTTAAATTGTTTAATTAAATTGAAAAAAGTAGCACAAATAAATACAATAGAATAAAGATACAAATAAAGACAAATAAAGAGAAAAGTTTTTCAATGGGTCTAACTTCATATAGGCCTACAGAAACTGAATAAAGTAATCAAATGGAAAATAACACTGGGTAGTATTTTAGTCCTGAATAAATTAAATATATATAGGCTATTAATCCTGATTCCTTTAACTTAAAGCTATATTTTGTTGTTTTGACAACTAAATTAATGAGCTAGTGCACGGATCCTGTGTTCATTATACTGGCATGCGTTTTATGCTTATTAAAAGACAAAACCGACTATGTTTAGAGTATACTCACGAAGACCGAAATTGACACAATTTTGCGTGTTAAAGCAATATAATCCGCGAAAAATAACTTTTGTTACTGGCCAGCTGTTTTTGAGGCGGATTCTCTATGAATGTGCGCATAGAAAATAATCTCAGAGAGCGTGCGAGCACTGATTAGTTTAAAATCGCTTGAATGTTTAAACTGGTAAGACTTAAAACGACGTGCAAAGGTAAACTTCAGTCACGATGCACTGCTGGCCCGATTGTGCAAGTGAATATTCCGTCATGTCCCGACTCCTAAACGCGAGTGTGTATTATCGCCGCAGCGCTTGATGCTTGCCTTGCACAACACATTTTGAGAGAAGAGATAGAAGACGCGGCACCGCTGAACACTCACGCTGTTTGTGAAATTGCGTCTGGAAGATAGTTGTTAAAAGAATGATTTGATTTTATAATCTGTGTGGATTACGATTGCGGTAATTTCCTGCATTATAAATGGGAGACCTGTGGGAATTATTAGAATTATGCGCAATATCGCTCCGAAATTCGAGCCCTGTAATTTAATTATCAAACACATCGAAACATTTTACAATCCTACTAGCCCTTTATTTAGATTAAAACCATTCTCATTAATTTGGTGAGGAACATAGCGGTTTGAGCAGCATTTGCAGACGCTGTCATGCTGTTGGCCATATGCACTGCAGCAGACGCATATTGCAGTATTAAGGCTAACGATTAATCGATTAATTGATCGTTAATTTAAACGACGATCGATCATGGGAATTTGTGAAAATTGACATCCCTAGTTTACATGCAGCCAATAACCCGTTCAAAACGGGGATATTAGCAATAACCCGGTCGCGCACGTCCATGTAAACACCTGCAAAAACCCGAATATGCTTATATCCCGGATTTTAAAAACCGGGATATGATACCTGGGGTACCCCTTTTCTAACCCGAATTTTTGGTCATGTAAACACGCATCGGCATATCCCCATAGTGATTTGTGTTCTGCGCATGTTCTATTCGCAAGGAATCTTGGTCTTTTGAGTAGAGGAACTTCTCGGCGCATACAAAAACCTGCGTGCAGTATACCGGAAGTAAACATGGCGAGACGCAGCACAGCATACTTTTGGAGCGAGGTCAGTACCAGCACCAAAGCGCAAACAAAGGCGATCGCTATCTGCCCCGAACTATTCATTATCAGCGTGTTGCTGCTATTGCTGTTGTCTTTGGATTAGGGATGTGCACGAATATTCAAATTTTCGAATATTCGATCTGTAATTATTATTCGAAAAATAAAATACTATTCGAATTTTATCGAATTTATGAAGCCGTAGCCTAAATGCTTTGCTGGCCGTAAATGCAGTGAATCCCTGATAAATCCCAAGCACTAACTCGCAGTTATAACTAAATCCTCTGGGTGGCGCTGTGGCGCGTGTTTAACAAGTTGTTTGTATTTGATCACATAATGTCGTCGTCTGCCTCGCGAAGTTTGGAATTAGACTACTAGTTGAAAATTATGTTACTAAATGATCTTACAGAATGGAATTACTTTTGATCAAATGAATTAATTAATCTGAGTTATAATATCATCAACACAATGAGAAATCACATGAAATCCAAACAGCAGGCGACTGAGGAAAGACAGCTGTCCATCACTACGACTGCAGGTAAGCGCAGCTGTAGCGCTCGTGTTCCGAGAGATGATACTAATCTAATAGCAAAATTATTTTTATAGACATATACTTCCCTTAAGTTTCATTGAGAGAGACAGGTTTAAGAACAGAAAACGCAAAGTGCTGTTAGATTCTTATAACACCGTGACCGCTTGTGTCTCTGAATCGTCTGTCAGTGCAGCGCGTTTTCTTACTCGAGCATAAATTGCTGGCGGCGCCCCTGCATGTGGACATTATTGTTTTTCTCAACATAAACGTGAAACAATATACACGATAATCATGCTGACTCGAGTGTGTGTGTACGTTCTGTTCGATATCTGGCGCAGTCTGCTACTCTGCTTTATTAGGCGTTTTTTTCCCGCTCGCGCTGCTTGAGCTTAAATCCTTTTGTTATTTATATTTTGTTTACACATAGGCCAACTGTTTAATGTTTTCAACTAAAAGAAAACTGTAACATATATTGTAAGCTTGTTGTGTATTGCCTAATCGTAAGCTTGTTAAGAAATGGTGACAAAAACTTTTTGAAAAATGTACTAAAAAAATAACGTCTTTTTCGTTAAATGTCATGTAAATAGGCTAAACGAATATTCGAATATTCGATTTCTATGAGCCCGAATATTCGAATGCATTATTTTTGAAAAATGCCCATCCCTACTTTGGATACAGGAAGAAGAATCGGAAATGACGCATAGTGCGTCTTAAGGTTGTCCGTACGTCTTGACGCTAACCGTGCGTCGCCGTTTACATCGGGATATTGCAATTCCATGTATACAGGAGAAACTCTCTCGACTCACGCATGTAAACGGGTTATTCCTAATGTTTTAGAAACCCGAATAGTGACCTTAACCCGACCATAACCCGAAAATTGGCTGCATGTAAACGTAGTCATTCTCTCCTTGCCAGTGGACACCGTTATGAATGCCTATAAAAAAAATCAAAACGACGGTGGGGGCGGTGGGTATGTAAACCTGTGTAACACCGAATATCGCAGCAAACCTGTCACATTTGATTGTTAAAAGATTAAAACATTTTGCTAATATGAGGTCTCGTCACTGTCAGTCTTTTTACATCAGTGCAAAACTAAGGTATGGAGATTAAAGCCCTATTCGGACGGGATTAGTTTTACAAGGGTGGATGGAGTAATGTAATTTTACCACAAGATGTATGTAATATTAATGGCCTATTCGCACGGGATAAGAAATCTCAGTAAATCTAGCAGATGTCGAAGGGGTAACTCGATTTATACACCGCCGTCACCTCCCTGTCATCATGTGCGTATTACGTTGCCTCCTGATATTAAAGGGATAGTTCACTTTGAAATTAATTTTTGATATATTTTAGCTTACCTCAAGGGCATCCAAGATGTAGGTGTCTTTGTGTCCACAGTATTTTCAATTTTGATATTTTTAGGTCAAACCGTTCTTGTCTGTCAGTCATATAATGCAGGTCTATGGGGTCCACCTCAAAGAGCATGCACAGAGAAGTCTAAATTAAACATGATTTAATGACTCGTAAATGTAAGTACACATTGATGGCCTAAGACACGAAACGAGCGGTTTGTGTGAGAAAACGAACAATATTTATATCGTTTTTACCTCTTGTAAACACAGCCAGGTCCAAGTGATCTGATGGCGCCGGCGCTTCGGTCTTTTCCGGAAAGCGCCGGAAGTGAAACCTCGCACGTCACCAGTGCAACCTGTGTAAAGAATGAGTCTAGAGCCCTATAAAATTAAAATCATTTCATTTACTCGCCCTCTTGTCATTCCAAGCCTGTAAGACTTTAGTTCATCTTCGGCACACAAATTAAGACATTTTTGATGAAATCTGAGAGATCCCTTTATTGACAGCTACGCAACTACCACTTTGACGCTTCAGAAAGTTCATAAAGAGATCGTAAAACGAATCCATATGAATCAGTCGGTTTAGTCAATATTTTCTAAAGTGACACGATCGCTTTAAATGGTCATACAATCATGGTTTCCACAAAAATATGAAACAGCACAACTGTTTTCAACATTGATAATAATCAGAAATGTTTCTTGAGTATCAAATCATCATATTAGAATGATTTCTGAAGGATCATGTGACACTGAAGACCGGAGTAATTCAGCTTTGATCACAGGAATAAATTACGTTTTAAAATATATTACAATAGAGAACTATTTCACAATATTACTGTATTTTTTTTTATATTACTGACCCCAAACTTTTGAACGATAGTGTATAAATTCTATATATTGCGTCATCAGTGAATCTTTAATTTGGTGTTTTTATAAAGAGCCGGTGGTTTCTTGTTCTCAAGCTCTGCTACACTGAAAGCTAAAACTGTATCCACCTCTCGTGTGTGAGCAGACGGATGTCACCGAGCAGCTGATGACAGTATCTTTTAGTACACTCTTTGACCTATGAACGTTTGGCTTGACAGCGTCTACGTTACACTGGCAGAGGGCTGAACCTTGTGCCTGCAGAATGCTCTCTATGAATTTTAACTGAAATGCTACCGTTAAAGCTGTTTTGGGCCACATTTGCTCCGTTTCTTGAACTTTGGGAGAAATGCATGAGAACTAGTGAGGTTTATTGATGCTAAAGCTCTTTTTTCTTTTTCCATAGATGGGTCTTGCAACCCCTAATGGCCCATTCGGGCAGCAGTATGCACAGGGTTCGGTCCAGCAGATGTCCAGCGCTGGATTAAACGCTCAGATCCAGAACAAGGCAGCTCTCCCCAACAGCCTCCAGCCCACCCTGAAGGGTGCTTCCAGCGTGCCAAATCTGGTGAGTAACCCCCCCACAGCGGGCTCTGGTTCAGTCCACAACACTTCTGGTCTCTTGTCTCTGCGTCACGCATCTATTCAGCAGCTAATTATTATTTTGGAGAGCTAATTGAAATGCACGTTTACATTCAGCAGAATATGACGTAAAAAGTAACAAAACTGCCGAATTAAGTCTAAAATTGTTGTTGTGCTTGAACATTCAGATCAGAAAACTGACTTAGACTGCTCCAGCATAATGTAATTAGGCTAACAAAGTATCTTAATTTTAATGTTACAGTAGATTTATCGTTCAAACCAACTAAGAGTGTTTAGAAAGATTTCTTCTTTACATTAAAACAGAAATGGAGCTTCTATCTAATCTAAACTCTTTCCTCCAGCTGCAGCAGCAGGTGTCCTCGGTGGGCATGGTCCCGGGACAGGGGGTGTCAACAGGCCCCACGGCCGACCCGGAGAAACGCAAACTGATCCAGCAGCAGCTGGTCCTGCTGCTTCACGCCCACAAGTGCCAGCGGCGAGAGCAGGCCAACGGAGAGGTGCGCGCCTGTGCCCTGCCCCACTGCCGCACCATGAAGAACGTCCTCAACCACATGACCCACTGCCAGGCGGGAAAATCCTGCCAAGGTGAGAGGCAGAATGACACCAGTTATGTTAATATATAACTGGACTCCAACAATTGACCCAAGCTATGAATTTTATACAACTCTTGGTCTTATGTAATTTCTGAGTCGATCTGAAAGTGCTTGGGTATTCATCCAACCACATGTCTCTTTATCCACAACCATATTTTAGTAATGACTGTACATCTTTGTGTTGTTGAACTGTCTGGCTGGCCACTCAAGCTTCATGTAAACATGGGAACTCAATCTTGACTCTCGTGGCCTCACTGTCTAAGTATGATGGAGTCTGGAACATTGAAGCCGCTTTTACTCCTTGACGTGATATCATTTGGACAGAGCGTTTTCTCATGTAAAAAAAAAAAAAAAAAAAAAACTAAATGCATGCAAACAAACTTTGTTCATCAAGAATGTAAAATGTCTCTTGTTTATTTGTGGTTCTTGCTAAGATGAGCATGACTATTGTTAGAGGGACCTGAAACATATCTAGGTACCTTAATCTAATAAGCTTTTTTTGGCGTCCAATCTGGACCCATTCCGCACATTTCCACGGCACAAACTGAGATGGAAAAAAGTTTAAATAATAAGTTTGGCAAAACTACATTGCTCCCATTTTAATCAATCTCACTGTCTACACTGGAAAATGTTGCAAAAAGCTCCAGCCAACTTAACTAAAATTACACCGATCAGGCATAACGTTATGACCACTGACAGGTGATGTGAATAACACTGATTATCTCTTCATCACGGCACCTGTTAGTGGGTGGGATATATTAGGCTGCAAGTGAACATTTTATCATCAAAGTTGATGTGTTAGAAGCAGGAAAAATTGGCAAGCGTAAGGATTTAAGCGAGTTTGACAAGTACCAAATTGTGATGGGTAGACGACTGGGTCAGAGCATCTCCTAAACTGCAGCTCTTGTGGGGTGTTCCCCTGTCTGCAGTGCTCAGTATCTATCAAAATTGGTCCAAGGAAGGAACAGTGGTGAACCGGCGACAGGGTCATGGGCGGCCAAGGCTCATTGATGCCCGTGGGGAGCGAAGGCTGGAATAAGGCTCGGACCATGTGATCCGATCCAACAGACAAGCTACTGTAGCTCAAATTGCTCAAGAAGTTAATGCTGGTTCTGATAGAAAGGTGTCAGAATACACAGTGCATCGCAGTTTTTTGCGTATGGGGCTGCATAGTACCAGTCAGAGTGCCAATGCGGACCCCTGGCCACCGCAGAAAGCGCCAACAGTGGGGACATGAGCATCAGAACTGGACCACGGAACAGTGGAAGAAGGTGGCCTGGTCTGATGAATCACGTTTTCTTTTACATCACGTGGATGGCAGGGTGCGTGTGCGTCGCTTACCTGGGGAACACATGGCATCAGGATGCACTATGGGAAGAAGGCAAGCTGGCAGAGGAAGTGTGATGCTTTGGGAAATGTTCTGCTGGGAAACCTTGGGTCCTGCCATCCATGTGGATGTTACTTTGACACGTACCACATACCTAAGCATTGGTGCAGACCATGTACACCCTTTGATGGAAACGGTATTCCCTGGTGGCTGTGGCCTCTTTAGGGTTAATGCATCCTGGTGCACCCCTAAATGGTTCAGGGATGGTTTGAGTAACAGAACAATGAGTTAGAGGTGTTGACTTGGCCTCCAAATTCCCCAGATCTCAATCCAATCGAGCATCTGTAGGATGTACTGAACAAACAAGTCCGATCCATGGAGGCTCACCTCGCAACATACAGGACTTAAAGGATCTGCTGCTAACACCTTGGTGCCAGAGACCACAGCACACCTTCAGGGGTCTAGTGGAGTCCATGGCTCGACGGGTCAGGGCTGTTTTGGCAGTTAATATGAACTCCCTTTTTTATTTTATCTGCTCCAAGAAAGTACACTTCCTGAATGCAGTAATCAAATACAACTGAAGTCTGAACACAGCAGACGACAGGACCATTTAGAACAAACACTAGTAAATACTACAAGCGCATGAAACTGTCAAGTGTACTTAAGTTACAATAACGCGCGCACACACTTGCACTCGACTTTGCTCACACACACACTCCCTTTCACTTAAAAAAATTCCCCCTTTCACCCACCAGTGACATTTTTCACCAGTCTGTAGTTTCAGGTATGCAGTAATCAACCACCTAGTAGTGCAACCAGCAACTGCCAAGACCCTAATAACCACATAGCAACACCGTTCAAACATGAATTATTCATATTTCCTTTCCTTTTTTATATCTTTTGAAGTATGTGATTGCTCAGTAGTGTAATTTCTTTGCAGCATAACAAAGTTTTTATGTTGTTTTGTCCATTTCCACAGTGGCTCACTGCGCCTCCTCTAGACAGATCATCTCGCACTGGAAGAACTGCACCCGGCACGACTGCCCCGTCTGTCTGCCCCTGAAGAACGCCAGCGACAAGAGAAACCAGCAGCGTACGTCTTATTCACATTTTAAAAATACTCTATACATTCTCTGCATCTCTTTGATGGAGGAGGATTTTGACCACATTTTCAGAGATATACTTCATGGCGCTATATGTTACGGCAT
Source organism: Rhinichthys klamathensis goyatoka (assembly GCF_029890125.1). NCBI lineage: Eukaryota > Metazoa > Chordata > Actinopteri > Cypriniformes > Leuciscidae > Rhinichthys > Rhinichthys klamathensis. Next base: position 383,545 of record NW_026606713.1, on the reverse strand, counting down.
TGCATAAACGTCCCACCAGCACTGTCATGTGGTTTAATTATGGTTATTTACTTTTTCCATAAAGAATTTCTTTATGTACATTTGCCATTATGCACAACGTTGGCCATTCTTTACAATTGGTAAAGCAAAATAATTAGTTTAATGTGTGAACACAGGTTTGTTACTGTACTTACTGTGTGGTTCTCCATCTCATGCTTCGAGAGACCGGGTGCGTTTGTATGAGTGCTGCCACCTGTAGGTCATGCGTGCATCTCGGCTGCGCGCTGAATGTGAAAGCATGAGACCAGCAGCAGATTCCGGCAGGCAGCGGGGCTGTAATCTGACACCGCGGGGGAGGGGCTCCACCCTTCGTTTTTCAGGGGGGCGGGACACAGAGAGCTCCCGCTTTCCGATTGGACAAATCGTTTAAATCCCCCTGTAGTGGCAACAGAAGCACGTTCTCTCAGTCTCTCTTGCAGTTCTGCTCTGTGCCGCTGCTCTGTGTTTCCAAAATGGCTATTCCACTTCAGTCGCTTGTGCGTCCAGTTCAAGTGGAATTACTGCAAAATTGCAACTAGAAAATATATTTTTTTCATGTATTCATTTAGTTTGTTTTAAATTTTTCATTTGTATTTAGCAGGCACGTTTATCCACAGTCATTTACATTTTAGTTATTTATGAAGAACATTTTTTAATATTATGGGTAACACTTTACAATAAGGTTCATTAGTTAACCTCAGTTAACTATCTTAGTTAACATGAACTAAAAATGAACAATACTTTAGCATTTATTAATCTTAGTTATTATTAATTTCAACATTTACTAATACGTAATTAAAATCAATATAGTTTTTGTTAATATTAGTTAATGCACTGTGAAATAACATGCACAAAATGCACAGTATTTTTATTAACTAACACTAACAAAGATTATTAAATATTGTAACAAATGTATTGCTCATTGCTAGTTTGCGTTAGTTAATACATTGACTAATGTCAACTAATTAACTATATCGTAAAGTGTTACTTAATATTGTTTGTAGATATTAGTGATTTTACCAAGGTTAAGGGTTGTTAGGCCTAATCTGAAGCAGCAATTTACATGATATGAAAAAAGTATGCAATTTTAGTTCTATTATAAAGGTTTAATGGAAATATTATTATTTAACAAATGTGTTTTTGTGGTATTTGCAGCAATGCTGAGCTCCCCTAACACTGGCATGCAGGCTCCGCTGGGCCCCGTGGGCACGAGTCAACCCGCTGCGCCCGCCATCAGCAGCGGCACACACATAGACCCCAGCTCTATGCAGAGGGCGTACGCAGCACTCGGGCTCCCGTACGGGAACCAGCCGGCTGCGCAGACGCAGGTCGCAGGACAGCAGCCCACGCAGACCCAGCAGCAGCAGATGCGCTCCATGACTTCTTTAGGTATCAACTTCTGAGGGAATCTGTAATGTTACGCGTTATTGAGTGTGTGGTATTTGAGGAAAAGCGGAATATTGTGAACGATTCAATGTTACATGTTCATTATTAACCTTGAAAGTTGCCGTCATTCTGTAACTTCATCTTGCATCATTTTAAATGCGTTGAGCCATTTACTAAACATGCACACAAGTGCAATCAGATCTATATATTGCATATTTACAATTTCTGAATGCAATTTATCAAACACTTTCAAAGATGCACACAAGTCCAACATCATTTTTATTGCATAATTAGATTTGCTAAATGTAGTTCATCAAATACCTTAGTAATGATGGGACATAATAAAGTGGAAAGATCAAAACTGGCATATAAAGTGCATCTTGGTCTATAAGCGATATATTTTGTTGCATCTGGTGTCAGTATGCTTTGAAACTTCATGCTGCTCATCATGTGGTGTATTCGTGTGTAACCCCTGTCTGGTTTCCCACAACATCTTCAGGCACTAACCAGATGAACATCGGCGGTAACGGTATGGCCGATCAGACGAGCCTTCACACTGATTCCTCTCTCCCCTCATCCCTCAACAGCAAGTGAGTCTTTTCACCTTTCATCCCTCGCCTTTAACCTCTCACACACACTGCAGAGCCGGAAATGTGCATCTGTAGAGTACAGCAATGTAGGAGAGCAAACGGTGTCAATGTGGAATGATTTTTACAGCCGTTCTGAAGCTATAATGGGTTGTAGTGTCTGAAACTTCAAGGAAATCTGAGATGATAAAAGGGAGGAATATTTTTTTAATTGTTTTAAAACGCATATGCCAGGTTCTTTGTCAGATTTTTGTCAAATTATGCACCCTGTTATGTAGAAAAATCTTGAAATATGAATTTTTGGGAAGTGAGGTTCTGAAAACTAATGTTGTAATCCTGCTCTCACAGTCAGATGATGTCAGACGGGTCTAACATGGGCGGCGCTGGGAACCTGCCCACAGCTGCACCGCTGTCAATGCCCGGCATGAAGAAGCCCTGGCACGAGCACGTCACTCAGGACTTGAGGAATCACCTAGTGCACAAGCTGTGAGTTGGAGAAATCATATTTCACATTTTCACTCACCAGCCAATTTGGCTTCTTAAGTTGCCAGCCATTCAGAACTTCTAACAGCCAAAACAAAAATATCAGGTATAAACCAGCTTAGATTTAAATATATTTATTATTAAATCCGATCCTAAATCATTGTTTTGCTTTCAGCTTCACGACAGTCAATCACTGTTTGCAGATATCATTCAAATAAAATAAAATGGAAATAAAACAAAATTCTCTGTGACTTCTCTTATGATTGGCATGAGTTTACCTGCACGTAGCAATAAAGACGCTAGGGCGCTTTTTTTGCCCAAAAGTCTTGGACATGCGGCATTTATGAGAACAGGCCTCTATAAAAAGTGGCCTCTTAATTGTCTCCTAGGGCTCTGGCGGAGCGTTTACCAGTCGCACAGCAGACGGGAAGCGCCGCGCTGCGGACATCTCAAAGGCAGGCTTATCGCACACCGGTCACGTCATTCTGTACTCGCGTTCTCAAGTTCAAGGCAGCAGTCCAAAACAGTGAATCCAATCACAATACAGGCAAAAGTTCACTTCAAGTGGCGTCAATGAGTTTGAATTAAGATATTTGGGAAAAAAACAGCGGAAACTAGGGGTGTAACGATAAACTCGCCACGATTCGATACAAATTGCCATACTGAACTCTCTTATGCTTATCGTGATAGTTTAAGCCAAAATCGTTTTTATTTATTTATTATTATTATTAAACGAATATTATTGTTGTAATATTATTATCAGGACTCACAAATATTGCCCCATTGCATTATTAAACATTATATTCAACATTATATATAGTAGTTTAATGTAGTAATGTCACTGAAAGAAAATAAATCACGTAGGATTTGCGCTTTCAATACAGGCCTTCGTTGGATAGCGCGCACGGCTTGTCATATGTCTGCCTCTCCTGCTATTAATGCACTCTACATATAAGAATAAACCATCTAAAACACTTTGAATAATCATACTACTAAAACTAAATGTGATATGCTGATTTAAATAATGTTTGCTCTTTCACTTTGAGGAGTTAAGTGTACAAGCATCAGATGATCAATGCAATCCATCACAACTCTAATCGCAAAAAAGCATGTCAAAATGACTATTCCCAAACTATTTTCCAGACTATTTTACTCACTCATGTTGTTTTCGCACGTCACGCAAGCATCTAAACATTTACAGTATGCTCGTCGTTGTAAATCTGTTCATCACATAAAGCCATCGTGTCTCTTCAGAAGACTTGGATTTGGATTAGACCGCTCATTTGATTATTGTTACGATACCTTTGATTTTTGTTGGATCTTTTAAATTTTAGAGGAATGGACTTTAAATGGAGGGACAGAAATCGCTCAGGTTTCCTAAAAATATCTTCATTTGTGTTTGGCAGTTGAATAAAAATCTTATAGTATATGATGACAGAATTTACATTTTTGGGTGAATTATAGCTTATAAATACAGTTGAGCTGAGCCTTGGATAAAACGAACTCTTTATCGCGAATCATATCTCGATATAACGATGTATCGTTACACCCCTAGCGCAAACGGAAAGAGAAAGTGCGATCTATATTATTTCTCTATATGAAGCATATTTATTCAAGCAACAAAAACAAACCCGTTTCTGAAAAATGCACAATACACAAATCACCTAGGGTGAAGTCAGTTCGCACATATATTTGTCCTTAATCGTTGTATCCTAATGGAAAACCATGGTGTGGTTCGGCATGATTTTGAACAGCCGGAGTCGTAGTTGGGCGCCGCTGTTGTGCGTCTGCGTACGGTCATAGAAAACAATGCGTTCGAATTTAATTAATTTTTCTCTCATTGCGCGACCCTCTTTATGCGTTGTTTTGAGGCTCCGTTTAGGGGAAGGGCTCTGATAGCAATGGCATGCGAAGTGATCGAACATAATTTATGAATCATAACCCGCCGAATTGGCTAATGTGTTGAATTGCGTTACACGCCACAGTGGATTTTCACTCGCATTTGGCGGGTGTCACTTTCAAACCCTGTTCACAATCATGATTTGCCAAGGGCAGTTCTCTTAACACTGTATTCTTTTAACACCCCTACAGAGTTCAAGCCATATTCCCGACGCCTGACCCTGCAGCACTGAAGGACCGACGCATGGACAACTTGGTCGCGTACGCGCGTAAGGTTGAAGGGGACATGTATGAGTCGGCCAACAGCAGGGTAAAGTACCTGGACTATCGTGCTACATTTGAACTTTCCTTCAATATGGTGTGTGTGACTTAAGAAGGCACCAGGTGGTCAATGTATTCATATATTTTAAAATCTTGTGATCAGGATGAGTATTACCACTTTCTGGCTGAGAAGATCTATAAGATCCAGAAGGAGCTGGAGGAGAAGAGAAAGTCCAGGCTGTCGAAGCCACAGATGGGCGCTCAGGGTCCTCAGCAGCCTGGCCTTCCCCAGCCCAACGCTATGGGTCCTGCACAAGCCATCCGGCCACCAAGTTAGTGGCTTTGCTTTTTTAATGCTCTGATCTTCTGGATGTTCAATGTTCCCTGGCTGCTTTCGTGATGTGTTCAGCTGCTCAAAATATTCCTTATTTCCTCAGATGGACCTGTCCCTATGTCCAATGTGCCAAATCAGTTGATGGCCCGGATGCAGGTCCCTCAAGGTATAGTCTTCTTTTTGTAGACATGTATACACTACCGTTCAAAAGTTGGCACATTTTTTTAAAATGATTTTGGAAGAAGACTCAAAATGGCATTTATTTGATCAAAAATACAGGAAAACAGTAATGTTGTGAAATATTTTTACAATATAAAAATAAATTGGGTCTTTTTGTGCGTTATTCATCTTTCTAATCTTTTATCAATATGTTACATGAAGCGGCAGACTTTCTGAAATTTTGCACGTTGGCTGACACATTGGTAGTCAACCTTAATGTAATTAAAGTCAATAATAGCAAATAATGATAGATTTAAGAAGATTTTGACTCTGAAATATGTCATATTACAGGAATAAAATAGGTTATGAATGCCATTTCATGTTGACTTGGGAAGGGGAAAAAGCAGTCAGACTGGTCATACTAGTAGCGCAGGAATTACTCAAAAGCTTCAATCCCCCTTTTATCAACTTTTCAATGTGTTATTCCCATCATGCTCTGCAGGAATGGGCCAGTTCAACCCCGTGACCATGCAGAACGTGCAGATGTCCCAGTCGCCGGTGGGAGCTCCTCGCGCAGCATCCCCTATGACCCACCCCCCTCAGATGGGCATGGGTAACGTTCCAGCGGTGAGCATTACCAAAGACTACAGAATAACACGAGACGCGGCACTCGTATTGTTTTAAATGGGGAAAAGTGCATCGCTCATATGGCGGAATAAATCCCGCCTTCTAAATAAGAGCCAATTGCCGATTGGTAAAGTCATCGTGTCACTGTAGCTGCCGTTAGAAGCTCCGGTTCGCATAGACCTTATGTAGCTCCGCCCCTTTTCAGCGCTGCGCTCGCTGTCTTTTGTCTTCCGGTCTGTATCACAGTGATCTTGCGTATTTATAAATGAACGGCTCGTTTAAAATCTTCCCGGTCTACTGACATTTGCTTTAAATATTACAATCCTCACGATAACTTTCGTTAACTTTACAATAAGTAAATCCACTTCACCAGCTAATTACTCCTCGACAGCGATGCCATAGAGATATACAGAGCGACCGCAAAAACAGAAGTTCAAAGACAATATTCAAAAGATGGCTGCGCGCTTGTTTCTCATTTGCTTATTTGATGTTTCCCCATTCAAAAGAGACCCGAGAGGCATTTCAAAGATGGCTTCCGAGTGAAATTACTTGTCTTAAAGGGACTTTGGCATTACTCTACAGTTTGTTGACACTAGTGAGCTCCCTGGCTGTCTACCCAGGTGTTACCTTAAAAAAACGGCTGATTTGAATTGCTCTACATAGGCAACAAGACACGACTCACAATCCATCCGATTCCAAGAGAATTTGCTTTTAATGTTGCTAAGCTAACAGCTTTATACTCTCATTAGAGTGCAACATTTAGATGCCTGAAGTAAAAATCCCATTAATTTTCTCCATGGGGAATTGATTTTTAACATTAACTTATAAACTGTAAATCAGTGGAATATACTATTCTGTACTATTTCAACATATATAAATCTTGGTTAACACCATTTCCTGGAGAAAACTACTTTACTGATGATTCTTATAAAAAAACAACGACACTCTTTTTCGAGCAATTTGCAGCAAAATAATTCCCATATAGCACTGCGAATGATGTAATTGAGTCTCCTACACTCTGAAAATAATTAAATAATAAATATTTGTATATTTATGCATTTTTTCAATAAACGTAACAATAAATGTTGATTTTATATATCAACACCGTCTTGTACATGTTGTGTAATAAATACTTTTTTGCCTCAAACCAATGTTTGCAATGTTGCGATTCACCTTGTAGCTGGTTGGTTTGGTTCATGGCGTGTAGTAAATATTTAGAAATCTTTATGGGGATAAATTCTTCTGGAACCAAGGCTGGTCGCTGTTGCACAGAGTATAAAATGTATAATGCATAAATATTGGATAAAATAATATCTTTTTATTTATACATTCATATTTTTCAGTTTATTTCTAGACAACTTTGTTCTCGAGTGGTCTGCCATCTTAGATTTGCATTTATATAGACTGCTCACTAGGAATTTAAAACAATCCTGTTCACTAATAAAGAAAGAATGGCAGTAATATATACTTCTGTGGCTCAATTCTAACTTCTCTTAATATTTTGTTTTTGTAGATGGGTATGTCTCCCTCCAGGATGCAGCAAGCAACAACCATGATGGCAGGCCATGCTAACAATATGGTGGGCCAGCCGCCCAACCAGAACCAGTTCATGAACCAGACGCCCTTCCCATCATCAGCCGGGGGCATGAATGTGAATGTAAACCTTGCCCAACAGTCAGGACAGTCTGTCCCACAGGTGAGGAGTCAGAAATGTCCATTCTCCATCGGAGTTTCGTTGTTTGTGGTGCTACTTAGGCTTTCAAGTGAGACATTTCACCACCACAAACACTTCCTGACTTCCTGGAATATGATGAGTGAAATAGTGCCCACCCACTTTTTCAGCTGTGTTAGTTACGAAAGTATTTTTCCCATTCATTTTTCCACAGCGATTTAAAAAAAAAATCTGTTATTAGCCATAAACCAAGCGAACCAGCTAAGAGCTGAATCGCAACGATAAAAATGTTTATTTGAACCAAACAAAGTTTTAAAAAATTGGACAAAAAGTTAAACTACTGGTTAAAAATGAATGTCCTTATGGAGAAAATGAATGGAATTTACTTCCGGAAACGGCTGTGGCAGTTCATTGTAAATGGCGGCCAATGTGGTTTGATTTGCTATATCATCTGAGTCGCTATGCCCTCCATCTCTCCTCTGCAGCAGCAACAGAACGCTAACCTGACCCTGAATGCTGTGGGCTCTCATGGCCCCCCGTACGCCCTGTGCTCCACCCCTCCTCCACCCTCCACCCCATCAGCAGCTGCTAGCCTACAGCCACTCCAGACCCAGCCTTCCACGCCGGCCTCCGCTGGAGGCCACGTCACGCCCACCCACATCCCCAGCGGCCTGCCCCGCCCTCCCTCAGTCCTGGGCTCCTCCCCTGCCCCCTCCCAGCCGCTCACGCCCCTGCAGTCCCAGCCTGAGCCCTCCCTGCAGATGCAGCAGCCCACCTCTGTGCAAGCCCAGCAGCCCAGCACTCCGGTGAGGATCGAAAACACAGCCTCGTTTGCAGTTGTATGCGATGACTCCCTTAACTCATGTCATTCCTCGTTTGTCTGTCCATTAGCTCTCTCAAATGGCTCCTAGCGTTGATAATAGAGTTCCCACGCCTGCGTCTGTGGCTGAGACCCACTCCCAGCAAGCTTTGCCTGACTACCCTGCTGTTGAGCCCAAAATTGAGCATCAAGATGATGAGCAGGGCTTTGAATCTGGGAAAAAGCAGCCTGATATCAAGATGGAGGTGTGATATTACTGAAATTAAACTTATAAATGGTTCAGCAGTTCTTGACTTTATTTCTTGAGTATTACATTACCGTTGAAAAGTTTGGGTTTGGTAAGATAAAAAAAAAAGATTAAAAAAAATTTAAGATATTGGTACTTTTATTCAGCAAGGATGCATTAAATTGACCAAAGTGACAGTAAATATTTATATTTCAAATAAAAGCTTTTCTTTTTACCTTATATATAGCAAAAAATCTTGAAAAACAACTGTTTTCAGTATTGATAATTAGAAATGTATAATATCAATAATAATTCTTATAAGAAATGTTTCTTGAGCATCAAATCATCATATTAGAATGAATTCTGAAGGATCATGTGACATTGAAGACTGGAGTAATGATGCTGAAAATCCAGCTTTGAGATCACAAAAATAAATACAATTTTAAAGTATATTACAATAGAAAACAGTTATTTTAAATTGCAATAATATTACACAATGTTATTTTTTATTACTGTATTTTTGATCAAATAAATGCAACCTTGGTGAGCAAACAAGACTTCTTTCAAAAACACTGAGAAATATTACTGACCCCAAATTTTAAATGGTTGTGACAAGATTTTTCATCCTTTTATAGATATTCACTGTCTCTCAGAGTTACATTGACTTTGTATTATTAAATTTATCTGTTGAAAGTTTAAACTGATTCATCTTGCTAACTCAAATACAATTTTTGTTAGAGACGTTCAAATCAGAGATGCTATTAAAAACAAATCCCTTGACGCTCTTCAGTTCTCTAGTTCCACGATCTTTCCTTGTCTAATGAAACAGTCTTTAGTAATGCAATTCATGTTGTTCATTAGGATGAAGATGTCAAACCTCTACAAGTAAAGGAGGAGCCAGAGACTGTAGAACCCAAACAGGAAACGATGGAGACGGAGGACAAGAAACCAGAGGCAAAAACCGAACCAAAAGAGGAGGACGTGTCCAGCACCAACAACGCACCATCCAGTCAATCCGCCCAGTCACGCAAGAAAAGTAAAAAGAAATTCCTTTGGGGGAAAAAACATTGTAACTAGAATTCAGTCATATCTGTAATTTGATTCGATCATGATGATTTGTTACAGTTTTCAAACCAGAGGAGCTCAGACAGGCGTTGATGCCTACCTTAGAAGCGCTGTATCGTCAAGACCCGGAGTCCTTGCCCTTCCGCCAGCCCGTGGACCCAAATCTACTGGGCATCCCGGTAAATCCCATACACCTATTATTGGGCTGATGTAATCTCTTCAAAACGATCTAAAAGTATTAGATAATCACCATGTACTTGATCTTGTTTCTTCAGGACTACTTTGACATTGTAAAGAACCCGATTGACCTTTCCACCATCAAGAGGAAGCTGGACACCGGGCAGTACCAGGAACCCTGGCAGTATGTGGACGACATCTGGCTGATGTTCAACAACGCCTGGCTCTACAACCGCAAAACATCCCGAGTGTACAAGTACTGCTCGAAGCTGGCCGAGGTGTTCGAGCAGGAGATTGACCCTGTCATGCAGGGTCTGGGTTACTGCTGCGGGCGCAAGGTGAGAACTGGAGCTGCTCCATTCAGGAAAGAGTTGTTTGCTTATCGGTGAACGGTCCAAACAAACTCAAACTCCTCTGAAACGAACCTGAGAGCATTTCAGTCGTTCCGAGCGCAGTCATGTTGTTATTATTGACTATAATGGTAACACTTTACAAGAAGGTTCCATTTGTTAACATTTACATTATTAAAATCAAAAATTAGATATGTTAATATTAATATAACTGAGCTAAAATGAACTAACAATAAATCGTTGTCTTTTTATTTACTAACCTTAATCAAGTTCAATAAATACTGTAAGACATCTTTTGATCAGTTAGTTAATACATTAACTTACATTTACGAATGCCGGGTTCAGACTACACAATGTTTTTGTCTGTTACGATAGTCGCTGTGTCAGATTATGCGTTTTTGACTCCTAAACTCTTGAGGTGTCATGGACAAGACACATGTCAGACTACACGTTGCTTCCCGACCAATCATTGCTTGCCGTCTTTAACAACATGCGTGATGTCATCGAAAAGGCGGAGCTAGCGACTGACTTCCGAAAACAAGAGCGTAAACAAACAATGGTTGTATACTAGCTTGATGCTAATTCCAGTACGGAAGCGCCTCCTTCAGTTAAGCGCTTTCCAAAATTGCAAAGTATCTTCTAGCAGCACCAATACCTCTCTTTTGTTTGGCATGTTTGAAAGCTGTGTACAGAAGAGCTTCTGTGCTCCTATTGGTCAATGTCACAGATGTGACGAAACCTGTCTTCGAGGACCGAAATAAAAATTAAACATGCTGGTCTTTCTGTCGTGAAGCGTCACAGACGCGGCATCGGTTGTCATCCACTATGACTCTCTATATGAGATAAAACGATCGATTCTTGTTTGTGCCAACAGATCGTGCCAAAATCCAGCCAAAATGGGATCTTATTGTAAAGTGTTAGTATTAAATAATTGTTTTTAGTAATTGAAATAAAGACAGGCAACAGACAGGATTAGGCCTTAGTTAAATTAGGATATTTAAGTAACTTTTATAAACGTGCCTTAGAAAAAAGAAAACATTACTGATGTGCATCTTGAAATAAACCAATGATACTGACATATTTTAAGAGATATTGGTGTAAGTTACTTTCCGTTGAAAACAGTTCAAACATGCATTTTAGTCTGGGACTAGACTTAAGCCTTGTCTCTGTAACTGGGGGATAAAGTATTAGATAAACTTTTTTTTTTTTTGCCTTAAGTAAATAAAACTGAATAAAATGAAGCTGTATAGAAATATAGGTAACACTTTGTTTCATTTGTTAACATTAGCTATTGAACTAACAATGAACAGTACTTCTTTAAAGTTAATTTCAGCATTGAATACATTTTTAAAATAAAGTTATCTGTAACCCAATGCACTGTGAACTAACTCGAACAAACAATGATCGGTAGTATTTTATTAACAGTAACAAAGATTAATACATTCTGTAAAACACATATTACTAGTTATTTGTTCATGTTAGCTAATTCAGTAACTAATGTTATCAAATGAGACCTTATGCTGCGTTCACACCGGACGCGAATAGCGCGTCAAATTCGCGTCTACCGCGTCTAGTTTGACGCTTGACCACTTTGTGTTAATTCGCGTGTCAATGGCGAAATTGACGCGCGTAAATTTCGCTTCAAACTTTTGTTTTTACGCGTGTCAATTTCGCCATTGACACGCGAATTAACACAAAGTGGTCGGAGGCGAAAGTTTCGAAACCCGTTGGCGGCCATCTTTTTAGATGTTTATCGAGCATTAGCATTAGCATTATTCAAGAGAGTCACCGCTCGTATATGCTCTGGAGAGCAGAAACAGCTCCGTAGGGGACATCGTCGCTGTACTCGGGTCCACCAGACCCTCCGGAGGGTTTCAGGAGTTTCACAATTTACTCCAAGAGCTAGGTTTGGTGGACCTAACGGTGAGGACGCTGACGAGGACAGCGTAGGCCGTATAAGCCCTCGGCCTCGAGTGGTCTATGCCTGTCGAGCCCGCGCTCTACAGCCCGGCGCGAGGTTCACCCTCGTCCGGACCCACCTAATCTGTCATTTATTTTTGTTTTGATAATAAATGGAGCCTCCAAAAGTGAAACCTGTCCTGTGATTTTTTAAAATGTTTGTATACACTAAATTGTGTTTGTTGTCTTTACATTAGAATAATAATGTTTTATATAATCTAGAATAGATATGGAATAAATAGCATTCAATACAAAATGAGTATCTCTCATATTGAAATCGAGTTTTTATGTGAAAGATTTGCTTTGCACACCAAGCATTTTTGTCATATTACAAAATAATTTATTGAGGCCAAACATAAAATAACATTATAAACTGTCACTTCACCACGTGACAGCAGCAAGCAGGCTCCTGATTGGTTAACGCGGCGCGAATTGACGCAGAAGTTCAGATTTTTAAACTCGGGCGGCAGACGCGAATTCGCGTCAAACGCGAGAATGCACAAAACGCACTACATAAAACATTCGCGTGTAACGCGCTTAACGCGCCAGACGCTCAATTCGCGCGAACGAGGCGTATTCGCGTCTACCGCGCCGTGCTCTGCGCCTCATTCGCGCCGCAGGAATTTTTTACGCGCGTAACGCGTCTTTGCATTGACTTAACATTTAAATCAATCGCGCCTGACTCGCTATTCGCGTCCGGTGTGAACGCACCTTTACTGTAAAGGGTTACCGAAGTATTCAATGAAATTAAAATGAATGACAATAGAAAATATACAAATTTAAAATAATTATAAATAATGCTAAAATGACCATGGTTGCACTTCACAGAACTGTCTTTTCTGTCTCCACAGTACGAGTTTTCACCTCAGACGCTTTGCTGCTATGGCAAACAGCTCTGCACTATCTCCAGAGACGGCACATATTACAGCTACCAAAACAGGTAACCAATGGCGTGAGAAATGAGGTGGCGATGAACGAGTTTCCAAATGGGACCGTGATGCACTGAGATCAGGCTTGAGATGTTTAGTGCTCAGTTGACTCTGTTGTTTGCACCTTATAAACAGAGTCATAAAAGCAAGTTCAAAGGTTAAGTGTCTTGCTCAAGGGTGCAGTGGTAATACTTTGATCAGTCGTTGTTGGATTTGAATCTTTAGTTTAACAAGCCTAGATCTTTGCTTACAAGGCTGCTTCACCCAGCAGACCACTAGTATTTGTGTAAATCCTGAAAACTTTGTTAATTGTCATAATATTTAGAAAATGAATGCCTGGAAATGCTCTAGTGCACCACTTTCCCATGTTTCTCATCTCCATCTTGTTGTCTTGTTGCACTCTTTGTTTGTTTCATGCTTATAATTTGTTCTTAAGATCCCGTGGTCAATCAGAAAATGCATGTAGCTTCTCTCGAGTGCATGAAAAGACAGACCATCCTGTTGCTATCCATCATTTTTTTGATTTAACATTCATTTGTGTGTTGGATTGCTAACCTGTGCTCTGCCTCGGCCTGTCCTCTGTGTGTCGTATCTCTGCCCGACCGCACGTTCTGCGCTCTTGTGCTGCTCTTCCTGTGCCGGTTTGCCTGTGCTCTTGTGTGCTGGCTCCAGTTCACCCAAATATGGCCTTGTTGCCGACAGGTATCACTTCTGCGAGAAGTGCTTCAACGAGATCCAGGGCGACAGTGTCACCCTGGGAGACGACCCCGCGCAGCCGCAGACGTATGTATCTTCTGTCGCCCAGAAAGCTTTGAGGTTTTGCTTCTATTAAATCGCACAATTACTCTTAAAGAATGAGTCGTAGATGTGTAAAGATGCCATGTGGAATGTATCTTATGTATCTCTCGGCAGTATGATATCAAAGGAGCAGTTCGAGAAGAAGAAAAATGACATGTTGGACTCTGAGCCGTAAGTCCAATCATTTTAATCCTTTGTGTGTGTGTGTATTTTAGACTATGCACTTTCACATACTATTATAGCAACAATATCTATTCTAATGTATATTGTATGCAAATAAAGTGACGAATGATTCAGAAGCACAATCAACTATGATGTCTTCGGACTTTCTTTGATTAGATTACAATATTGCATCAAAATATAATTTGAATGCCACTTCCTTTTTGTTATTTGTCAAAAATGTTCAAGAAATTGACATTTTTGCACATGCATTTGCATATTAATTAAAAATGGCAGGCATTCAATTGTGCATTATGTAGTGAGCAGTACTTTTAATTCTGGAAAGTCACATGAAATAGTAACATTTTACATTAAGCTATCATAGTGTTAATCTCAACATTTACTAATACATTTAATCAGTTAACATGAGTTTACTCTGAACTAATATAAACATTTTATAAACTAACGTTAACAAAGATTAATCACACCTGTAAAAATGCATTTGCCATTGTTAGTGCATTAACTAATATTTACAAATTAGGTCTTATTTTAAGGTTATACTCATGGGAAAAAAATAAATCACGCTTGTCAATATTGTTTTTAACACCTTCCTCTGTATTAACAGCTTTGTTGAATGTAAAGACTGTGGCCGGAAGATGCATCAAATCTGTGCACTGCATTACGACATCATCTGGCCAACAGGGTGAGCATTTTATCTGCCTGTTCTCCTGAAGTTTAACATGTCATTTGACGTGTTCACTACAGCTCCTGTTTGTCTCTTCCCCTATAACAGTTTCATCTGTGACAACTGCATGAAGAAGTCAGGAAAAACGAGAAAGGAAAACAAGTTCTCTGCTAAAAGTGAGTGTTTTTGATCTATATTCCTGCTTGCCTCTCTGTCGGTGTCTGTTGCAGAGTGAAGTAACTCTGTGTATTTCTGATCAGGGTTACAGACCACGAGGCTGGGATCGTACATCGAGGACCGAGTGAATAAGTACTTGAAAAGGCAGAATCACCCCGAGGCCGGGGAGGTGTTTGTGCGGGTGGTCGCCAGCTCTGAAAAGACCGTGGAGGTCAAACCTGGGATGAAATCCAGGTAACGTCACAGATAATGAATATGAATACCAGCAATTGACTCTGACGTAGTCAGAAACAAATTGGTTCGATTTTGATTTCATGCTGACTAAGAATGGTTTTCTGTGTACCTGAATTGAAAGAAGCTAATTTTGCATCAAACTATTTCTCTGCAGGTTTGTTGACTCAGGAGAGATGTGCGAAAGCTTTCCCTACAGAACCAAAGCACTTTTTGCATTTGAGGAGATTGATGGAGTGGATGTGTGTTTCTTTGGCATGCATGTCCAGGAATATGGATCTGAATGTCCCTTTCCTAACACCAGGTATCATGCAAATACTGATCTGTCTGAATTTAACAATGCTGAATTGTCTCTTGAACAGGCAAAATTTACTGATTGTCTCGTTTTTCTCCTTTTTCCAGGCGGGTATACATATCATATCTTGACAGTATTCACTTCTTCAAGCCTCGGTTGCTAAGAACTGCAGTTTACCATGAAATCCTCATTGGCTATTTGGAGTATGTTAAGAAACTTGGGTAAGTTGTGCCACCTTGATTAAGTTAAACATGCTTCCTTAAATATATGTGTAATGGTTTTTGGTGTTACAATACATGCTTTCTCCAATCTCTATTACAAGTCCACTCTAAATAAGCCATTCGTACGTGTTTTTTTGTTTTGTTTTGTTTTTCTTCATATTTAATGCTCTCTCGAATGCATTCTCTAATGAATTTGATTTTCCCACCTATAGATATGTGACTGGTCATATCTGGGCCTGCCCACCTAGTGAAGGCGATGACTACATCTTCCACTGTCACCCTCCTGATCAGAAGATTCCCAAGCCTAAGAGACTCCAGGAGTGGTACCGCAAAATGCTGGACAAAGCATTTGCAGAAAGAATCATTCATGACTATAAGGTATGTCGATGTTGGATTTGTATTTTAATGGATTTGCGCTCTGTCAGGGTTTCATTCATAATGGGTCAACATCATATTGTCACAGATATGACTCACAAAATGTCTCACTTGTGTTATGCAGGACATATTTAAGCAGGCCACTGAGGACCGGCTTACAAGTGCCAATGAGCTACCCTATTTCGAAGGTGATTTTTGGCCCAATGTTCTGGAGGAAAGCATCAAAGAGCTGGAACAAGAGGAGGAGGAAAGGAAGAAGGAGGAGAATACAGCCTCCTCTGAGACAGTAGAGGTTAGTCAGAGTGTCAAATGGTGTGAATGTGTATTTAGTGTAGTATGTAGCCATTTTTTCTAAATGTGTAGCATTTCCGCAGGGAACCCCAGCTGACAGCAAGAACGCCAAAAAGAAGAACAATAAAAAGACCAACAAAAACAAGAGCAGCGTGAGCCGCGCCAACAAAAAGAAGCCTGGGATGCCGAATGTAGCTAATGATCTGTCCCAGAAGCTATATGCAACAATGGAGAAGCACAAAGAGGTGGGACTAGACTTTTTACCTGAATACCATCACTTCCACTCAAATTTACTAATGTGCCAAGTGCTGACCAGATCTCCTCTTACTTTGTGAAATCCAGGTCTTCTTTGTTATCCACCTCCATGCTGGTCCAGTGGTCAACACCCTTCCTCCGATCATGGACCCTGACCCGCCGCTGACCTGCGATCTGATGGACGGCCGTGATGCCTTCCTGACGCTGGCCAGGGACAAGCACTGGGAGTTCAGTTCCCTGCGCCGCTGCAAATGGAGCAGTATGTGCATGCTGGTGGAGCTACACAATCAGGGCCAAGACCGATTTGTGTACACCTGCAACGAATGCCAGCATCACGTAGAGACGCGCTGGCATTGCACCGTTTGCGTGGTCAGTCTCCTCTTTGTGGCTTTGACAGAGCATTTGGGTTACTGTTGCCATTGTTTGATATTCAACAGGTAGTTTGTAAAAACTAGACAAGAAAAATTATACCATTGTATTGGCAATTTATCAAGATCTGAGGTGGAAACTAGCAGGTTGCATGTTCCAACCTCGCAAGGAGGGAACCATTGCTCTAGGACAACTGTGCCTGTAGCTATAAATATAACGCCAGTATACCGGCTCCAGTCGTGCAGCAGTGAATTAATATTCTATACTATGATTATCCAGAAAGCAATATCAATTCTTCTTCTGATTTCTTTCAGGACTTTGATCTATGCATTAACTGCTACAACTCCAAGGGCCATGAGCACCAAATGGTGAAGTGGGGATTGGGCCTGGACGACGACAGCAACAACCAGGGCGGCGAGGCCAACAAGAGCCCACAGGAGAGTCGACGCCTCAGCATCCAACGCTGCATTCAGTCGCTGGTGCATGCCTGCCAGTGCCGCAACGCCAACTGTTCTCTTCCATCTTGTCAGAAGATGAAGAGAGTGGTGCAGCATACCAAGGGCTGCAAGCGCAAGACCAACGGAGGCTGCCCTGTTTGCAAGCAACTCATCGCATTGTGCTGCTACCATGCCAAGCACTGCCAGGAGAACAAGTGTCCCGTACCCTTCTGTCTAAATATCAAGCACAAGCTGCGACAGCAGCAGATTCAGCAGCGACTGCAGCAGGCGCAGATGATGCGGCGGCGTATGGCACTAATGCAGGGCCGAGGAATGCCTCCGAGTCTGCCCTCCCCAACTACCTCAGGAGGTCCGGGGACGCCCAACTCTCAGCAGCTGCAGCAGCCTAACACACCTCAGACCTCGCAGTCTTTAGCCAACCAGCCCCAACAGACGCATCCAAACGTGGCTGCAATGGTGCAAGGCTTCCCCAGCCAACCACAGACACCAGGACCCCAGGGTAAACCTGGGCCGCAGTCCTCGCCCCTGCAACAGCAGCAGCAACAGTCTCCCCTGCCCATGCCTCCTCAACAGCAGCCGCAGCCCTCTCCGCAGCAGCAGCAGGCTTTGAAAGTTGCGCAACAAATAGAGATGATGACCAAAGTTAAACAGCAGCAGCAGCAACAACAACAACAGCAGCAACAACAACAACAGCAACAGCAGCAGCAAGAATATAGAATGAATATGAACGGCATGCCGATGAACCAACCTCGCATGATGACTCCCATGCAGATGATGGGCCCTCGTGGTCCTCAGATGGTTCAGAACATGCAGCCTGGCCAGTGGCCACCTGGGATGCAAGGGTCCATGCAGAATCCGCAGGCGCCTCCAACGCAGCAAGTGCCCCCGCAGCAAATGGCCATGGCTCCACAGCAGTCTCAGGTTGCGCAGACGCCCCAACAGGCGCAAATGATGCAGCGCGCCTTGATGCAGCAGCAGCAACAACAGCAGCAGCAGCCGAGGCAAATGCAGACCGTCATGCCTCCCCAGCAGGCGCAACCACAGGCCCCTCAGCAACAGGGCATGCAGCAAAGAGGTGTGACCAGCAGCATCGCTCCAGGAGCGCTGCAGGACCTTCTGCGCACGTTAAAATCACCAAGCTCCCCTCAGCAGCAGCAGCAGGTCCTCAACATCCTCAAGTCAAACCCGCATCTCATGGCCGCGTTCATCAAACAGCGCACGGCGAAATACCAAGCCAGCCAACCGCAGCAGCAGAACCCGCAGGCCATGCTCGCAGGGCAGCCGGGAATGCAGAACATGGCTGCGATGCAGGCCGGCCCCGTGCAGAGACCCGTCATGCCCCCCCAGCAGGCGCAGCCGGCCCCGACCCAATCCATGGCGGCCCTCGGCTCCCAGGGACAAATGATGAACGCTGCGCACAACGGGAACCAGCTGTTCCGCCGGCAACTAATTCGTCAGATGCAGCACCAGCAACTACAGGGAACACTCCCTACAGGACAGGGGAGATTCCCGCAGCCTCAAGGCGCAGCTAGTTACTCGCAAATCCGCATGCAGCAGCAGATGGCCATGCAGGGCGGCGGAGGACAAATGCAACCCATGGCTCAGATGGGCCAGCCTGGCATGAGTATGGACGCCCAGCAGAATATGCTGCAACAGCGCATACTACAGCAGCAGCAGCAACAGTTGCTGAAGCAGCAAATGGGCTCGCCGGCACAGGCCGCTTCCATGAGTCCCCAATCACACATGCTTGCAGGACAGGCGCAGGGAGCCCACCTGCCCGGACAGGCCATGGCTAATGCGCTGGGCAACCAGGTGAGGTCGCCTGCCCCCGTGCAATCGCCCCGTCCCCCTTCCCAACAGCCGCCACATTCCAGCCCGTCCCCTCGCATGCAGCCCCAGCCCTCGCCCCTACACCCCAGCCTGGCGGGACCCATGCCGGGCCCCATGGACCAGGCCCACCTGTGCACACCTGAACAGAGTGCAATGCTTCCGCAGCTGAACACGCCAAACCGTGGAGGGCTTTCCAACGACTTGAGCATGGACACCACGGGCGACACGCTAGAGAAGTTCGTCGAGGGATTGTAGCATTAAGAGACGTTCTTTTGCGGAGAGAAAAGGTTTGTTTTGTACGCGAGAAATTAAAGACGACAAAATGACAAGACTGTAATAGGTTTACACAACCAATGGACTGCTTTTCCTTCCTTGTTGGAGGGATTGAATTTACTGTTTAAAGAGCAGAATCACAAAGGGGATTTTTTTCTAGGAGGGGATGTCGGACCGGACGGAATTCAATCCTGGTCTATATGGAGTTACATTTTTAATTTTTAATTTTTTTATTTTTTTTTTTTCCGGGGAGGGGGTTATTTTGAGCTTATGGACTTTTTAAATGGAATTTCTCAAGGCAAAATATTTGATTTTATTATTGAAGACTTTCATTTTTGTATGTTTGCAAACTGAAATGCATTTTTTTTTTTTTTTTGTGAGTGTGCGCGCGTGTTTAGGGACTAAGATAATTGGTGTGGAATCAGGATCAGGATCAATCCTCATTCCTGTCTGATACGTATTCACATTTACCAGGTTTGGAAAAGGACACGCAGCCTTTTTCTCTCCAAACTGTGGAGTTTGTACAGAGGACCTGTATTCATTTGTACAGAAAGGAGCTTGGCTACTGCACACACAAACACACACACACACATACACCACGAACGAACGAACGAAAACACAAACACGCGAGCAAATTGTGAAAGTTGCTCTTATTTTTCAAGGTGCCCAGATGCGTTTATTTATTGGCCTGGATTCAGTAGTTGTCTCTCTTAAGATGTAGGAAGATGTTCCTGTTTTCTCGTTTGATCTCTGAAACATCGATGATGTCCCCTCCACCTCGCGTATGAGGCCGGAGCTTCGTCCGACTGCTGATTTGTTCAAAGAGTTCTTCAGTCAACCTCTTGTTTTTTTTCTCCTCATGAAACTTGAATTGAAGGTGAACGATTCTTTAATGTAAATCATGCAGCTTGATGACATACTGTAAATAAAAGGAAAAAAGATTGAGATCGCTGTATAAACTGGTTAAGATCTTGTTTCGTACTTATATACCATATTGTTAAATAAACTGTGTGCAACAGACACAATGCTTCTGATGACTTGGTCTTGCGTGTTCTCGGAAATCTCATTTCCGGCTACTTATGTGCCTGAACATTTACATCTTGCACCCAACTGTCTGTTTTTACCATGCAGCAAGTGTTATCAACCGGTTTCATTTATGTCTTCGCTGTTTAATAAGTGCTGTAGAAGAATAACCATTTGACTTTTTTCAGCATGGATTGCAGTCTGTGCTGAACACTAGCTCCACTGCGCCTCCTGGTGTCTGAATGGTGCAACTGCAGTGTAGAGCCCTTGTTCTGCAATTCACCATTTCGGTGCGCACTGCATTGGTCATTTCACAGGGCTGGCTGGATGCGATAAAATTAAAAAATTAAAAAAAGAAAATGTAAAATTTGGCCTGTTTATATTTTAGTTTCTTACGAGCAGTGTTGGGGAAGTTACTGTAAAAGAGTAATTACTAGCTACTAATTACATCTTCACCAGTGTAATTTGATTACTGCACTAATTACACTCTTTAAAAAGTATATACTAATATATATATATATACTAATAACTTTTCAAATCCCACAACCTCGACAGTTGAACAATACAAGGATAGATGTGAAACTGCTCTTTTAATTCTTTTAAATAAATGTAAACTTTCTCCATTCAAATAGACTGGTCAGAAATAATTTAAACAATTTTATATTAATAACATTCGACATTCAATGTTCATGTTAAATCCATTATTGTTTTAGATTGAATTGTTCTAGTCTATCGAAAATGTTACTCTGCTTTTTAATGCACAATGTTTTGCACACTGACAGCTGTCTGAGAAGTTATAGAACAATCACAGAAACTCAGGTATGTGTCTTCACTCATTCATTCATTATTAATATTGTCTTGTGGAAACCATTTATTGTTCGGTGAGATCGCAGCAGGTTAAATGTTAAAACACTGCTTCTCTCCGTCATGTATTACTAATTCTTTGCTAATTATTTTTGGAAAGTAACGTCTCGTTTATGGTTGCCCATTTCCGCCACATAAGAAAAAAAATCTTTGGTGAATCAATTAGGAAACGATTGACATCAAAGTCACAACTGACAAAATTTGACACGTCACGATTATGACGTCATAATTTCAGAAATGTACGTCATAATTTAGGTTTTTTTAAACCGATACTAAGTCATTATTAATTGACTTAAATTATGGCGTGTTATAACAAAAATTGAAATGGACATCAAATAAGTTGAAAATTGTCGATTATGAATTTACACGACAACAAAGTAATAAAAACCGAACAATTTTTCCTTTGTGTTTTTAGCGTACAGACATTAGGGGTGTAACGATACCCTCATGTCACGATTCGATAATTATCACGATACGATATTATTGCGATACTCCAAGACACATGGTAAAAGGTTAACAAAAAAATAAACTTGATTAAAATGCTAATTTGGTGTTACATTGAAAAGCCTATTCATTGTAAATAAATAGGCTTGGACTTGGTGCTGGAAACCCAATGCACAGGACAATAGAGACACCAGAATAAAAATATTCATGATTCTGAAGCTGAAAACAGAATTATTTTAGACTAATATGCTTGCACTCTGTCACTAACTAGATATATTTAAAATAATGTATGCCACTCCATTTCATTATTATACATTTAATATTCAACACTATATATAGTAGTTTAATGTAGTGACAAACTAAAATTCTGAAAACTTGAATTTTTTTCACAGAGTAATTTTTTCATTTTGGGTAAACTATCCTTGATGCATATTGTTGCATTTTGCGATATATTGTGAAAGGATATATTGTTACACCGTAAACATTGTCAAAACTATCCGGTTCACACGGACCCACGAGAATTATTAAAAACGCTGCATTATTCATGTCAGGCCAGTAGTTGGCGATGTTGTAAAGAAACACTACGTGCTTATAGACTGAAAATGTAATCCGCATGATTCACCGTTTTTACAAATTCACGTTTTTGTTGTTTACACGGAGACTATAACACTGTTGTTTTCAAAAACTTCCACTTTGAAACACATTTTGAAAACTATTTTTTTAGGTTTGCATTTCGAAACGCCGTTGTCGTGTAAATGAACGGCCAAAACGCATAAGTTTTCACTTTGTAGTGGAAAACAGTAAACTGACTTGAAATTTTGTCATTTTTACTTTTAATCTCAATTATGACTTTGTATGTCACAATTTTGACTTTTGATCACATAATTGTGAATTACTATCTCATTATTATGACGTTTTTTGTGTGTTTTTTTTTGTCAATTCTGATTTTCCAATGCATGTTTTTTTTTCTTTCTTATAGCCTAAGATGAAAATGGCCTTTCATACTCATGTAACCTAGTTACTTTGGTCAAAAATAGATTTGCCAAAAATGTCAAATTGTCTCTTTACAGCTGCGAAAAGTCAAAAATTGTTTTAGGCAGGCCTATCACTACTTCAGTCATCTACATTAACGGAGCAACTCCTGTATTTTGCGTTTAAATGCGGTTGTTACTTTGCAAGTGTGTACGTGACCTCGGAGTGATACAAACGGTGAAACGGTCCATTTACCTTTGGAGCTTATCTAAATTTATTTTGTTTAAGATGTGAGATTACTCCGCTGTGTCCACACTATTTCAGGGTTCCAGAAAAGTAGTGCTACCACCATTGTAACCTATATTTTACAGGACTTTTCCGGCGTTCAACCTCACAAAATGTGTTACCAACGCTTTAAACGCATAAACCGCAGATCTCGACAGGTTTTTCTTCGCCTCTCTCAACATGCTTCTTATGTTCGTGATCATAAACATCAGTTTTAACTGATGTCATCCTGAGCAGGTCAGATTTACAGAACGTGTTTAGCGTTCCAGTCGCGCTGCGTTCTATTCGTTCTATTTGTTCTTAGAACGCAAACATGAGCGGTGTTGAAGACAGTCGTGCTGCAAAAGGCTGCTTTTAAAGCTTGTTTTTTTTTTTTTCTTCAAGTTAAACGTTTAAAAACGTGGAGACCCAGCGCTCTTCATTTCCTCAGCGTTGCTTCTCGCGGTTTTAAACGCAAGAACGCTTTCTGTGGGAACAGGCAGCAGCGCCGTACAGTTGAGTCTGGCACGTTAACGCCTTCTTATATAGCTAATCCATGATGAAAGTATGGTTTATAATAGCGATTGGTTAAATTGCGACAGACTATGCTCCATCTAGAGCTGAAAAAGCATTCTCATTATTTTTATTATGCACGCAGCATATGAGCTCAAATTAATTGAACGAATGTGTGTACGTTTGGTCGTGCTACAGGAGCATTTAAATAAAAGTGATGGCATTGTTTAAAAACGTCCAAACATTGACTTTTATAGTGTGATGTTAAATTGTTGGGTTAAATATAATATAGCCGGTAGGCTACTTTAATTATCTTTTTATTTTTTTATTATTGTCTGAAAATATAAATATAACACCAAGCACTACATCATTTAAGCAGATTCTTAACAATACTAATAACTAAAATCTGCATGATCTACTGTAAATGCGTGAGTAACAGGCCGATCCCAGTATACACTCATCACTGGCGTCACTGCGCCTCCTGGTGTCTGAATGGCGAAACTGCAGTTTAAAGCCCTTGTGGCGCAAGTCACCATTTCGGAGCACACTGGCTTTCTATTTCATTTCAAAGAGTTCAATATGATCACATCAGAGATGGTATTTTCATTCCAGTTTACAAAATTGTACAATTTCTGGTGAGCTGTTAAGTGAGCACAGGAACACAGTTTATGAATAATCTATGCCATTTCTCAAGACACGAGATAAATAAAAGCATTACTATCCATAGAAATGTTCTATTACAGGGGTCTTGTAAATGTTACAAAAGTATTCAAACTAAAGTTAAAATTTGTGAAATACATTTAAGACATTTCATGTTTTATTTCATATTTGCATCACTCTAATCACAATTTACACACGGAAAAGCAGTTAATATAATGAGCCAATGAATTGAAATGTGAATAATTTTCGAGTGAAAAAGGGACAGAAAATAAGACGACGCTCCACTTCATCTTGCTATGGCAATTTTTCATGTATATTTCCAGGTAAATGCAGGGATTGCATCTCTGACAGTCACAAAACACTGAATTGTTGGTTTTCTTTTTCTCCAATCAGACGATTGTTGGCTGGACGGTGAAATCTCAGTCTCATCAGCTGTAAAACACGACTCTCACCTAAACGACAATGTCACACCTGCACAAAGATTCTCAAGTCGTCTTCTAAACAGCGTTTGCTTGTGTTCAGTGCGCTCACGACCTCGGCAGTCTGTGTGCATCAACACACGGCTCGAATGATGGCAAAACAAGTCCGTCGGGCTGAACACATCAGTGTTTCTCCAGCGCCTGAGTGAGGAGCTGATTCAGTCGGGAGATCATCGGACGAGGGTCGTCGTTCAGCCCGGCCGTGATCATGGCGTTGTCGTAAATCTGGTGCGTAAAAAAAAAAGCCATTTAGTTTTCAATTCTAAATAGGTGAGGTGAGAGAATGGTGTATTTGTGGGAATCTCTCTTCACCTGTTCAAGGAGAAGCTGTGCCAGCTCAGGGCTCGAGTCCTTCAGTGCGTGAAGCTTCTTGATCAGGTCGTGTCTGCAAACAATCGCTTGACATTAGAGAAACCACAGGATTTCTATTCATGCAAGCACAGTACACTTCACTTTAGTGGTCAGTCACACTCCTAGATACACTGGACAATTATTTTCAGTACAAAAATAATGTTTTCCAGTACAAATACCTAACAAAAAAATCTTAAATCAAGATGCATTAACATGAGAAGCAAAAATCAGCTTGGTTTCTGAACAAAATCATCCAAAAAATAAGTATATGCTTAAAATAAGAACAATCACCTGCCGGTAGGGTCAGAAAAATACAGTTCATTAAAAGGGAAAGCAAGATTTTACCACTAGAATTTTTTTTTTCTTCGTTTTTTAAGCATAAACTCCATTTTTTATACATTTTACACTACATAATTTGTCTTGATTTAAGAATGTTTAGATATTTGGAATGGTCCCTAAGACAAATTAATTTTTCCCAGTGTACTTTAGCTGAATACATTCTGCAGACAGATGTTACTCATCTGCCACTGTTTTGAATAATAACGCCTCTTGAATACACAGTTTCTCTGCATCTGTGGTAAACCACTAGGGATTGTTCTGGTCCTGACGGTCGGATAGTTAGTGCGTGTGAGTCGGGTACCCAGTGTTGATCTCCAGCGTGGGCTGCAGGATCTGAGCTCTCTCCTCTGGGCTGCGGGCGAACTGCTGCTGCGTGCGCAGGAAGTGACGCGCGGCTCCCATCTCCAGCACTGTGATCATGGCGGGGTGTGTGTCCAGGCGCGGCGTCACCTACGGAAGCAACGGTAATCACAGATGTCAGGTATCCATGCATTCGCAAGAGAAAATCTGTGTGCATGAGGAAAATTATGAAAATGATTTGACGACAAAAGATCCGATCAATTCCTGATGGACAAAATCAAGCCCCGCCCTACTGTTTATTTTTCGAGAGTCTTTTCTGCTATATGCTGACTTTAAGTTAGTCTGTTACATAATTCAACAACAAAATAACGCCTTGAATTAAGCAGGTTATCATTGTAATGCAAAGAATGATTAGGATGTATTACATGACTGGCTACTAAACAAATAAATAGACATGGTATATTGGTTTGTGTTGTTTGAAAACCAGGCATGGACTCCACTAGACCCCTGAAGGTGAGCTGTGGTCTCTGGCACCAGGACATTAGCAGCCGATCCGTCAAGCCCTGTGTGTTGCGAGGTGGAGCCGCTGTGGATCGGACTTGTTGGTCCAGCACATCTCACAGATGCTCGACTGAACTGAGCCAGGGCAACACCTTGAGGTCTTCATCATGTTCCTCAAAGCACTCCTGATCAATGTTTGCAGTGCGAGTACATTCTCCTGTTGAAAGAGACGCTTCCCCCAGGGAACAGCAGTGTGATGAAGAGGTGCTCCTGGTCTGCAAATGTCCATGGGCCTCATTTATAAAACTGTGCGTAGGATCCTTACTAAAAGTGTACGTGCGCCCGAAAGCCAAAAATGGCGTACGGAAAAAAAATATTCAGAGTTATAAAACCGTTCGTACGCCAGAACCTGCGCAGAATTCACTTTATAAATCCCAGTCAGCGGAAGATTGTGCGCACATGCGTCTCCTCCCCGAAATAACCATATATGGAGATTACAACACCTAGTTTTACTACGCATATCCTCATCTGCATGTCATTTGCATTTGATTATTCATCCACGTGATACCATGTTTAACGGTACAAGACGTTATTATTACATTCATAACTTTTTTTTAGTAGCCTATATCCTTGCCTTGTTTTTGAATAAATAAATCAAATAGTGTAAAACACATTTCAGAGAAAGTTTTTCTCAATCTTTTCCACTGGCCAAATAGTATTTTCAATTGATTTATATTTTTAAATGGAAACAGATAGACATTGTTGTGCATTATTTGCACGAAACAATTCTCCCAGACAATCTGCTATTAGCTATCAGTTAAAACATGCACAGCATGGCAGAGGAAAAGTGTTCAAAAGCATTGCATCCACAACAAATAGGTCTATTTATTGAATATAATTTTTTTTTGTAACTTCTCAGTAATGATTTAATGTAGTTTAAGTGTTTAACTCCATTAATGAGAATGGCATATTTAATCTAAATGTTTATATCAGAAGTAAAACATAGTTTAAATCATTTTTTTATTTATTTAAACTGTTATTGTGAACATACACTGTATTTATGATTATGACTCATAATGAAGATTTACGGTTTTACTTCATCTGATGTTAGATAGGCTATATATGCGTCAGTATCACTAAACAGCCCAGCGCGCTCGCTGGCACAGACCTTTAAGAAGGGATGGATATTTGCTTCAAGTGATGATAGGTTTGTGAAATTATATTTGTATTATCTTTCTGTATATGTATAATTTTCTTTAGATTTTCTCACCATCGGTGTCGCCAAACTGCTCCGTCTCCAAAACGTCCGTACGCATGGGTCAGAGTTTGCGTGCAGGTGGGCAATTTTTCCCGTCAAGTTTGTTTTTATAAACCACAACTTATGCGTGGGAAGTGGCGTACGCCTCTTTCAGGGCCTGTTTTGTGCGTACGCAGCGGTTATAAATGAGGCCCCTGGTATTTCCCAGCAGAACGTTGCCCAGAGCATCACACTCCCTCCACCGGCCTGTCGTCGTCCCACAGTGTGTCCTGGTGACATCACTTCCCCGGGTAAACAGCGCACACGTAAAGGACTCATTGGACCAGGCGACCCTCTTCCTCTGCTCCGAGGTTTATTATGACCTCCTGCTCATTGCAGGTGCTTTCACCGGTGGACAGGGGTCATCATAGGCACTCTGATTGGACTGTGACACATTCCTCCTATTAGTATCATAGACCTTCTGTTGGCTCGGACCGGACGCGATTGCCTTTGCTGCCCTCGTGCATCGATGAGTCTTGTGCGCTCCTCCTCTGACACTGTTGGTAAATCCTCAGCATCGCTGACCAGGATCAACACACAAGCCTTATCGTTTCAGAGACACTCTGACCCAGTGGTCTTGTCATAACCATTTGGCCCTATAACAGTATGCATTGTTTCAAAGCAGCTTTACAGTTATAGTAGAAATTACCATAACAGATTGTTTAGGCTTTACAACAGCTCTAGGATAAAGTTATTGTCCAGCTAAAGTTAGTTTTGATTGATTCACTTCCGTTGCGAAGATCATTAGTTATTAACTTAGGGGCCGCTAACACGACACCGTTCTGACAGGAAAACTCTTAACGCGCTCCGATCCGCACAACACAGTAGGGCTGTAGTCAACCAAAGAAATCCTTAGTCGACCAAAGTCTTGTCCTGCGCAACGATTAGTCGAAAAAAAAAAAAAAAAAAAAAAGACGCTATGTTTTTATTGAACATTTTTTAACAATTGTCATAGAGCATTTATAAAACAACAACGAAAAACATCAAAAATACATAAAACTATAATAATAATACAATTCTATGAAAATTAAGTGATTTTTTTTTTAACTGCAAAAAGTGAGGAGCACTGTCCTAGCTAGGTCTATAGTAACAGTCACAATCGCGCACCTGACCACACCACACGCTACAAAAAATATAACTGCTATCTGCCACAATGAAAAATCCTAACAAAAGCTCTCGTTTATACAGGCTGTATATTCTTCTTTACTTTCAAAGCTATGGGTTAACTTTTGTCCAGCCGATCTAGGAGTTTTAAAACAAACACACAAAAAAAACCAAAGAGCCTAAAAAACAATCCTAATAATAATAGGCTGTATTGTAGGACCGCATATAGGTTTATTTTTCGTTTTGTTACATTATTTAGGCTATTTTTAAATGCGTCAAGTGTACAAATAAAAACAAAAACATATCAAGAAAACACAATCTATTGAGTCAGCATGATAAAGCCATTAAAAGGGACTGCTCACGTCTTTTGCGCGCTCAAGTTCGATTTCAAATGTAGGCGCGCGGTGTGCGCGCTCATGATGGAAGCAACGCGGTCGCGGTGCGACGCGCTCTTTTTTTCCCCAAGTGCGTCCACGCCGCATCGAGATAAAAACAGTGTATAAAAACTTAAAAAACAAAACAAGTAGCGTTCTAACTGAATGAATACAGCTAAACTAGCTATATCCCTTACTGAGCACGAAGCAGCAGCGCAGCCACAGGGGCGAACCGAGTGTTCTAAGTGTGTGCGCTAAACTGTGGCGCTGTTACAAATAGCCTAAATTAAAGCATTTAAAGTTGGGGATAAACCATAGGCTAATTATATTTAGAATACAGTAATATACTGTATAACTGCTTATAAAGGAATAAATATCAAGGAGTAAATCATTGAAAATTTCTTTCAATTGGTAAAAAAAAAAATGCAACTGGTCGACCAATAAGAATGTCAGTCGACCAAGACGGCATCGACCGATTAGTCGACTAAAGTTGACAGCCCTACAACACAGTGCCAGGTGTCCCGAGAACGCACTCCCTGAAATGGGTTCGAAGGTGCGAACGATTATTCGTTATCTCTGCGCCAACCTCAAACCCGCGAAAACGCAGATGGCGCGCACATGCGCATCACGTGTACATAAACAAGGTCATGTTTGTGAAAAGTGCTTCACCTTGATGTTGGTGACTCTCGGTCCGAGCGAGTTCCTCATCCAGGCCATCAGATCTTCTGCATGCTGATCGGTCAAGCGCTCTGATGCTGCACGGGACAAACGCATCACCAGTGCTCATCCAAATGTTTAAATCACATTAAAGTGCTTTTACAAAATGTCAAATATATAGTTATTCACAAATGATGAGCAATTCATGTCACGTGTCATCGATTTGCTGATGTTTTGTCTTACCTGGTTTGCTGTCTTGAAACTTCTCCTCCTTGTAATGGTCCACAACAATGTCGGTCTCGGCTGAGATGAGCTTCTTCCTGTCGAACTCTCTGAGGTGAAGCAGCGTGAGCTCATCGAACTGCTCGAAGCAGAACAACACCTGCAGGAAGAGCAGATCCTCAAACACAGGCACGGCCTTTCCTCTTACTTCACTTTCCTCAGCATCTCCACTGTCTTATTAGCCTGGTTAAAACCAGACCATTCTCAGTTGTAACTGAGTTATGGTCTGGCAAAGCGTCATAGACAAATCATTTCCAGAGGGGCGTCACCACCGGACGTCGCGGATAGACCTAAACCCAATCAGAGCGATGAAGGAGATAGCATATGCAGAGCGGCGGAGAAACATCTCCGAGTGTTGTTCTTTACTCGGTTTTTAACAAAAAGGAAACGTTCAAATCGCTTAAAACAGACGCGATAGCTGATTCGAACGAGTGATGTTCGACGGCGGCGTCCATCTTTGTAATGTAGGCTACAAAATCTGCTTCAAAATCCCAGCGCTGTCATCATCGTGTAAAGCCCACCCCAACGTTTCTGATTGGTGCCTCGATTTCGACGGATTGGAAATGGGCTTGAATGAGCTCTTTGCCAGACTAACTTTCAGAGCAAATCTAAATTTGCCGGAAGTTGTCTGGGTTTTCCCAGGCTACTGTCTTTATGATTTCAATCCAATTTCAGCATGATCTCAACCATGTGTTTTTGACCTATTAGAAATCCCATAAAAATCCGATAATATACAATGATTAACAGAATAATCAATAATAAGAAATAAAAAGCAATAAATAAATACATCTTTTATTTGGAGTTTGATGTTTTTAAGGTTAAAGATTAAAAAACCCATTTGATCTTTTTTAAAGATTTAAAAATGTACAATGTTATTTATTTAATATATTATAATATATAAATTAAATATTTTTTTCTTATTAAAAGTTTTATAATTAGGCAAGATCTTTTTCTGATCTGGCCTAGTTATTTGGGTTTTTTTTCTGTGGTGCAAAATAACAGACAGGCTTCAAATAAAAATGAATATTCTCTTTATTACCCTATATTTATATATGAATTAATATTATATTATTAAATGTGTATTTCTATATTAAATTATATGCAACTGGTTAAGCATTTACAATTAAGAACCTTTCAAATGGGTCTGGGACGTCTATTTTCTTAAGAGAGAAAATATGCAATCTCGAGAAACTTTTTGTAAGTCAAAATGATGAGAAAATTCAATAAAAAATACTTTGTCATGCTTTGATCACAGACAAGATAACATGTTTTAATAAATGCCATTTCAAAGCTTCTTTACCTGCTGTGCTGACCATTATATTTTGGCCATTTAGAAAATTTGAAAAGTCTTTGCACCCCCTTGTGTTCATCTCAAAATCTCCCAACATCCTTGTTGATGAATAACGCTCATTTTATGTTTATGTATTTCAGTTATCAATTGTTTCCAGCAAATCTATGTTTGTTACTTCTAGATTTACTGGCCATTAGTTGTTGAATGTGTAGACCTGTCCGTCTCTCGTCTCACCTCCATGTCTTTCTGCTTCATGGCCTCGAAGTACGGCGAGTGTTCGGCCAGGTGGCGGTTGGGTGCGCACAGGTAGTAAATGTTCCTCGTTCCCGCCTTCATCCGAGAGGCGTAATCCGTCAGACTGGTGTGCTGTCCCGCGGGAAGCGCTGACGACTCGAAGCGCAACAGCTTGGCGATGTCCTCCTGTGAACACACGAATCATCCATTTAAAACCCATCAGAGAGGAACGGGCAGATCATGAAGGGTGACGGAGGCGTCCCGCACCTTGACGCTCTGCTCCGCTGTGGTCACGATGCCCTCGCGCATGAACAGCCCGTAGTCCTCAAAGAAGCGAGCGTATTTCTCCGGATCCTTCTTGCTCTGGTCCAAAAGAAAGCGAATGACACGCTGCTGCAAAACATCCCGCAGTTTCCTGAAGGAATACAGTTTGTTACTCTTGTTATTTGAAGGCATAACTTCATATTTCTGGCGGGTTTGTACCTGATGAGGGCGCTTTCCTGAAGAAGCTCTCTGCTGAGGTTTAGAGGAATATCTTCACTGTCCACAACACCTGCAAACGCAATCACACGGCCAAACTTGATTGGGTTCAAATGTGTTTATCTGGCATTTACATTAGTTCATGCAGATGTACGGACGCTCATCCGACCTCGCAGGAAGCGCAGCCACTTGGGGAGGATGTCTGTGGCTTTGGTTTGGATCAGGATCTTCCTGCTGTACAGAGCCACACTGGAGCCCATCTCACGACTCACGTCAAACATGGACGGTTTCTGCTCACACACACACACACACACACACACACACACACACACACGTTTACAAACGGGGTAATGCAGTCAGGATTTATTATACGGCTGATTACCAATTCAACGGACATGAAATATTCATTTGAATTCATTATTTTATTTTGTAAGAAGAAAGAAGAGTGATTACTAAATACTAAATAAAATGTATAACTGAAAAACAGTATATAATATTAAAACGAATAAATGAATATTTGAGTTACAATTGTGTTGTCAAATGATGTAACTGTCACGCAGACAGACATAAGAAGTTCAATGCAACACGCAGGTGAACAGCGTAACGGTGTGTGTAAACACAGACACGAGTAAACACA
The DNA here is from genome assembly GCF_029890125.1 of Rhinichthys klamathensis goyatoka. Lineage (NCBI taxonomy): Eukaryota > Metazoa > Chordata > Actinopteri > Cypriniformes > Leuciscidae > Rhinichthys > Rhinichthys klamathensis. Next base: position 351,110 of record NW_026606713.1, on the reverse strand, counting down.
AACAATAACTGAACAGAGAAAATATACACACAAAGTAAATGAGGGAACTAAGATCATAATCAGGGACTAACAAGAACAGGTGCAGACGAGACGGAACATAACCGTGACAGTAACAGGCCGAGTAAATAAATAATCATTTTTTTAAATATTTATAATGAAAATTTTAATTATGTACATACTGTAATAAATTGCATTTGTATTAAAATATGTACAAATTAGTGTTTTAAATTGACATTTTATTTGTTAAATTATTTAACTGGCTAATTAATTTAAAATTAATAAAATTATTTTTAAGTAATTTTAGATGTATAATGTAATTTTTAAAGATGTAAATATTCTTTTTTTTAATGCAATTTTTATTTAAGTTTATTATTTAAGATTTTTAAGTTTAATTCAATTAATTTAATTGCATGTGAATGGAAATATGCACAAATTAGTTCTTTAAATACATATTTCAGTTGTTAAATTATGTAACAAGCTGAATAATAATTAAAAAATGGTAATTATAAACTGTAAATACTTTTTAAATTACCTAACCTACTGTAATTTAAGTTGAAATAAATGCATATAATGTACAAATGAGTAATTTAAATGCATATTTCAGTTGTCATTAGGGCCAGAGCACAGATGGTGTGAGGACCCTATTAGAATTGCTCAGTTTGTATAGTTAAATTGCTAGATATTATGTTTAATAGGTAAAATTGTATAATATTAAGAAATATTTGACAAGTGAGCTTACAGAACTTTATTATATTTATTAAAAGAGTAACATCAGTCCTGAATAATGCAAGTCATAGTGGCTCTGCTGCTTTAATGAACAAGGCCATTCACACAGAACGTGTTTTTGAGGATAAAAATTAGAGACGCAGGGCGGTGGAATAAAAAACAATCAATCGACTTTTTTCAGTAGCACCTCATTGAAGTACACGAGATCCAGGGGGCGGAGTTGGATCCAGATCTTAGGGGTGGGGTTAGGGATCATGGGGCGGAGATGGGTAGGATTAGGGGTGGGGTTAGGGATCATGGGGCGGAGATGGGTAGGATTAGGGGTGGGGTTAGGGATCAGGGGGCGGAGATGGGTAGGATTAGGGGTGGGGTTAGGGATCAGGGGGCGGAGATGGGTAGGATTAGGGGTGGGGTTAGGGATCAGGGGTCGGAGATGGGTAGGATTAGGGGTGGGGTTAGGGATCAGGGGGCGGAGATGGGTAGGATTAGGGGTGGGGTTAGGGATCAGGGGGTGGAGATGGGTAGGATTAGGGGTGGGGTTAGGGATCAGGGGGCGGAGATGGGTAGGATTAGGGGTGGGGTTAGGGATCAGGGGGCGGAGATGGGTAGGATTAGGGGTGGGGTTAGGGATCAGGGGGCGGAGATGGGTAGGTTTAGGTATGTGTAAGGTGGGAGGAGTTGGATCTGGATCCAACTCCTCCCCCTGGATTTCGTGTTCTGCAGTGAGGACCATATCACTTTTTTTGCCGTGTTTTTAATAATAATGCGTCATATGCAAAATATGCAAGACGCGAGTATACAGTCAAAAACATCCGTCTCACTTGTATACATAGAAAAACAGTTATTAAAGCAAAAAAGCATTGTGTATAAAAGACTAAGTTCCACAACTGTGTACAATAACTGTCATCTCACACTCACCATCTCCGGCACGTAGAAGATGCTGCGGATATTGAGCGGGGCGTCAGCGCGGTAGTGCAGTGTGTAGCGGGGTTTATCGTGGGCTTGAGCCACGTAGCGATAAAACTCCTCATGCTGCCACTCGCTGATGTCTTTGGGCTCCATCACCCAGAGCGCCTGCAGAGAGAGAGAGAGAGAGGAAAACAGGACTCAGGATCACAGCCACAGGGGGGTCAAAGGTCATCGATCAGCAGACTTCACACACCTGCAGGGTGTTCAGCCGACGTCCATTCAGGAAGATGGGAAAACTGACAAAGTTGCTGTACTTAGTCACAACCTCTGCAAAACAGACCAAAGTCACTTACATGAGCTTCTTCTCCAAGCACGGCATGTTTATGTCATGGTGATTTACAGACCTTTGACACGATCTTCTGACGAGAACTCCTTGCAGTCGTCCTTGAGGTGGAGCACGATCTTAGTGCCCTGGCGCACACCGGAGGCTTCTGCGATCTCAAACACCCCAGAGCTGCAGACACACAAAACTCAGTCAGTAAAACACAAAAACGTGATTCATGTTATTCAAATGTTAACCTCAGATGCCTAAAAGTGGTCTAATATCCACAAATAATGCAAAAGCCGGCCAAGATTTCCAGTTCCGTTCCGATTGCTGATGCTAATAAAAAGTAGGGCTGTGATGAATCGAATATTAGTTTTGATTTCAGCTTTCAATTATTATGAAAACATGATAATCAAGATAAAACCATTGTGCCACATTCAATTCCTTTAAAACGTAACGTCCAGATCAGTCAAATCATGTAACGTCACTGTCCTACTACACATTTGCATTGCATTTGTCCTGTTTGTTTTTTATCGCATTAATGACTGTTTGCGTTTCTTTAATAATGGACTTTTAATTATTAGTTTCTGCTGTCGTATCAAAACTGATATCAAGAATAGTGACATTTCAAAAACCTTATTTCCAATCAAATATACTTGATATTTATCACTATTGTGGAAAAAATACTTTAAGAGTTAGTTCACCCAAAAATGTAAATTCGGTCTGTAATTACTCAATTAATGGTCATATCGCCCACTACTAATAGTGTTAAATACTTGTAATTACAACAAGGATTATGATTTTTGTCATAATCGAGCAGCCGTAATCAAAAGACATTAAATTATTATTATTAAGTTATTAAATCCATCTCTCTTCTGATTTGTCTCACCCGTCTGAGGACCACTTGTACCCGGGAGCGTCTGGTTCTGCTGCCTGAGAATAAACGTCCACCTTATCAGCCACCATGAAGGCGGAGTAAAAGCCCACACCGAACTGACCAATGATGGAGCTGCTGGCCTCGGCTTGACTCTGAAGAGCGTCCAGAAAGGCCTGCAGGAGGATGGACCAGAGGAGAAGACGTCAAACCCACTGTCAGAATGAGGAATAGCAGACTTTGGGAGAGTTCAATGAGACGCACCTTTGATCCAGAGCGAGCGATGGTGCCCAGATTGGCAACCAGATCCTCTTTGTTCATCCCGACACCTGTGTCCTACAAATCAAAGCATAAACATGTCGATCAATGCATTTAAAAGGGATCTACTGCTATAATGATTTCCTTCAGTTAAATTGCAGAGGCCATGTATAAGATCTGTGCAGATCAGAGATGGAAATTAATGGGGGTTTTGGGGCAAAATTCAAGACACAGGGGCTAAAAAATGCACAATTAAACTAAATCCAACACGACCGTCGCGATTAAAGTGTAATGTGAAAATTAATGAAAAGTTTCAGTCGTGACTTTATATGTAGATCTGCTCACGGTGCATTAAAGATTTATGTTCATGCCTTGCTTTTTACAGCGTTGAGCATGACAACCAAACACACGTTTCTGTCGGATTATGAGTGCAATGGCCACTTGAGGCATTTAGATTCGACACGTTGAAGAAATCATCCGAGGTTTTGTTCACTGTTGTTAAGTGTTAGAGGTTCACTTAAAACAAAACACTGTTTGCTGTTAAAAGATAAAAAATAAAAAAAACATATGCACTGGAAAGTTATGTAGATGTTGATTGTATTAGTAGTATTTGAGATTTATTGCCATATCAGCATCACCGTTACATGGCAGATACACATTAAACATTTAACAACATAATATCAACAACATAATAAAAACAAACTTAGACAATCCAAAAAAAATTTAATAAAAATATAAGTACATGTACAAAACTAGTAAAATTCTATAAAGGATTCTTTAAATGTACTTGTGCTAAATATTCTGGATCTATAATTGTTTGTATGTATGACTAAAAAGTGTCAAGTAGAGCTGCATGATTCTGGATAAACTGAGAATCAAAATTTTCTGAAAAGATTCTGAAAAGACAACTAAACAAAATAACACTGAATTTACTAAAGATTCTGTCAAAATATTAATTACTGCAGTCCATTTAAAAATGTTTAATTAATTTGAATGAATTATTATTATTTTTATCGGTTTGAATCAATGACTCACTCATAAACACTTTTTTCATTACTTTATATGAATCAGTGTTTCTGAACGAATCTCTTGAATGAATGATTCAATGACAAACACATTTTTTAACGTTCACTTGTCGCCACCTACTGGCCTAACAATGTAATCCATACAATCTGTATTTGAAGCGTCAAGTTACTTTCAAAAGCTTGCTGACTGCTTCCGTAGACGTCAGTGTTTATATCTGAACTATAAAATTGTATCCCAGTATTTCTGTGATAATATGAATTATTGTTGGACAGAAATAATGACACTGTGTGGATGAAAAGACTGTTTGTGAAGCTGTTTCACACTATACATGACATGTGATCGCGAATCGCTGTCATTTAGGAAGAAGATTGTGTGGGTGTCTGAATCGAGATCGCAATCTTATAATGATTAATTGTGTGGCTTTAGATATTTCATAAATTGAAAACAGCTTTGGAATTACACAAATTGATTGGCAAAAGAAAAGCTGTTCTTCATCTTCCCTTAAAACGCTATCAGTCTCGAGTATTTTAATAAAGTGATGGGCAAAGGAATATGACTTAGCCTGGAAAAACGGAGCAGTACCAGCGGTTTAATCTGCATGGGTTGGAGATACAGTACCTGTATGGTGAAGGTGCCTTTGGCTGCATCCGTCTGCAGGTGGATCTCCATGTCTGCGCTCGCTCCTCCCGATGTCATCATCTTGTGCCGCAGCTTCTCCAGCGCATCACTGCCGTTTGAGATCAGCTCTCTGATGAACACCTGACCGAGTCACTGACCGTTAGATGGACTTCCAGCACACTCGCATCAATGCATTTATGATTACTATTACATTTTTTACAAATAATTTATAGATATTTCTGGGGTGGTTTTCTAGTTGTATATCAGGTTCCAATCCTTGAAACTGAATGGCATATTTATCACTATTTATTTTGTACTCCAACAAGACCAAAATGACCATATTTAGCCATATCAAGCTGATTAAATATTTAATTACTTGATTATTATTTGATCAGATCTATATGGTGGCCTACAGCCAATATATTGTAGATTATAAACATCATACAACTTTAATGATTGACAAATCAGATGAAATCAAATAATCCGCCTGGACAATTTATTGTTCAATCCTCTAGGATCAGCCTTGAATGCGTCAAGAGAATTGCTCAAACATGACAGCATTACATAATTTTTTTGTTGTTAATTCATATCACCTCTTTCTCAGAATACAGCGATCTGGCCACAATATCCAGCAGTTTCTTCGTCTCAGCTTGGAACTCGTGTTTGGAGAAGGATCCTTATTTGAACAAAGAAACAAGAGTTTGAACATCCTTACAATTTCCAAACGCTATAGTCTGTAAGATATTTGTATGTTGTTGTTTTTTTTCAAGAAGCCTCTTATGCTCACCAAGGCTGCATTTATTTGATCAAAAATACAGTAAAAACAATATTGTGAAATATTATTATAATTTTAAATAACTGTTTTCTATTTGAATATATTTTAAAATGTTATTTATTCCTGTGATCAAAGCTGAATTTTCAGCATCATTACTCCAGTCTTCAGAGTCACATGACCCTTCAGAAATCATTCTTAAAGGGTTAGTTCACCCAAAAATGAAAATTCTATTAGTAATTACTCGCCCTCATGTTGTTCCAACCCCGTAAGACCTTCGTTCATCTTCGGAACACGAATTAAGATATTTTTGATGAAATCTGAGAGCTGGATCACTCCTCCATACTAGTCCAGGCTTCTTCAGGGATTGAACTTGCCGGCCTCGAAAAGTTATTAAAGACATCGTTAAAATAGTCCAAGTGACTACAGTGGCTCAATCTTAAGTTTATCAAGCGACGAGAATACTTTTTGTGCGCAAAAAAAAACAAAAATAACGACTTTATTTCAACTATTCATTTCCTTCTCTGTGGGCCTCGAGTCAGTTCACTAGTATAATAACGTAAGCTTCTGTTGTTGTACGTCACGCGCATCACGCACATGACCAGCGTCGGCCAATAGTGAGCCTACGTGTGACGTAGCTCTACGGAATCACACTACGTTAACTGACTCGAGGCCCAAAGAGAAGGAAATGAATAGTTGAAATAAAGTCGTTATTTTTGTTTTTTTTTGCGCACAAAAAGTATTCTCGTCGCTTGATAAACTTAAGATTGAGCCACTGTAGTCACTTGGACTATTTTAACGATGTCTTTAATAACTTTTCGAGGCCGGCAAGTTCAATCCCTGAAGAAGCCTATGGAGGAGTGATCCAGCTCTCAGATTTCATCTAAAATATCTTAATTTGTGTTCCGAAGATGAACGAAGGTCTTACGGGGTTGGAACAACATGAGGGTGAGTAATTACTGACAGAATTTTCATTTTTGGGTGAACTAACCCTTAAAAGTTCACTTAAAAATTAAAACTCTGTGATCATTTACTCATCTTCAAGTTTTTCCAAACCTGTATTAGTTTCTTTCTTCTGCTGAGCACAAAAGAAGATATTTTGAAGATTGTTTGTCTGTAACCAAACAGTTGATTGACCCCATTGACTTCCATAGTATATATATATTTTTTTTCAATACTATATAAGTCAATTGAGTCCCATCAACTGTCGGGTTACCAACATTCTTCAAAATATCTCCTTTTGTGTTCAGCAGAAGAAAGAAACAACATGAGGGTGAGTAAATGATGACAGAGTTTCCATTTTTGGGTGAACTATTCCCTCAATATGCTGCTTTGCTGCTTTAGTTGACCTTGGACGTTCTCAGTGTCGGTGATGATGCTGTGGAGCGTCTCCTCCTCTGCCGTCTCGGCCTGTTGTGTGCTGTAGGAGCGGCGAGCCACACTGACACCAGCACAGCTGCAGCTCCACAGTCTGGCAGGTCTGCCATCAGTATCAACTGTTGAAGAAGAACAGAGATAGAGTCATCACAATTAAACAGCACTGATGATTATATCACCAATCAGACGGGTTTGGACTGGATCATTGTTACTGCCTGTGCTCTATAGTCTTTACATCTGCATACGTATGTAAATATGGAGATTATTCACGGAGACAGCTATCATTACTTAACATATAGAATATCATTCGATTTAGAATAGAATAATTCTGCATAAATGTGTTCATTTTGTCAACATGTGACACTATAATCTGATAAATACATACTATTAACTGAAAAGACTGCGTTTATTTGATTAAAATAATAATTCAACTCGTATGATGTCATTAAATGCTGGTCTGTTCTAATTCGCTGATCATATTATTTAACAGTTCGTAAACATGTTCATTAAATATGTACCTCCAGTGAATGTCGCGGGCACTATTCTTTTCCCGACTCCTCTGCTGGATGATAATAGCCTGACATGTGCTCGTTGAGAGACATTCAGTGAATATTTGAGTAAACTTAATGATCGGATCATTTCTGCTTCAGCTGATGCTGTAGTTTGACCTATAGAGGACTGGAAACTACGGCGTGACAGGCGTACAGTGACTGAAAGGACACGGCGGACGCTCGCTGATGACGTATGAGTGCAGTTCGATACATGCCTGTGTAAAATGCCTTACATGCAATTTCTCGAGCGGCTTTTTTTGGAGAACATTACAGGATTGACTGATAGAAAAACGGGTGTTTGCTGATACTTTCACCTTAGTAGATATAATGTGTGGTAGAACCAAAGACTTTTGTGTTTTATTCATACAGTCTATCTATGGTTTTATGTGATTAATTACATTCTAACATTGGCAAAATATTCCTCTTTATTATATTCAGAAATGAATCAACAAGTTCTCAGAATCCCTAACAAAAATGAAGTCAAAATGCAACAAACCTGTTTGATCTTGTAATATAACTGACTTTGAATTTGTGACATTTTGTAAATCAAATTTTTATTCAATAATTTTTAATCGAAAATGTTTGCATACTAAATGAATAGATGTAACTTGTAACAAATTATCGGTTTTGAATGAAAAACTGACTGTTGATCTGCATCAAGTTTTGCTACGTAAATAGCTAGCAATTAAAAATCCTTCAAATTGATTAAAATAAATTAGCAGGACACATGCCAGGCAACTTGTCTCAGATTGGAAGTGAATACAAACCATATATCTGTATGATCACATTTTCTCTTTTTTTTTTTTTTTTTTTTTTTTTTTTTGCTATAAGAAACACAGTTACAGCAGTCAGAGAAAACTAACATTAAGAAGTCATGAATCAAGAGCCCAAATAAAGCAAACATTGATCACAGTAAAGGTGAGATTAAAACAAAATATCATTATACATCAACATCTAAACCTCTGTTAATTCTCAATAAGAACTTCTGTAGACGTGTGACAGACATAAAGTCAAACTGGTTAGTAATGAAGCTGGTAATGCTGTTTGTGGAGCTTTCCATGTCCAGAGCCCACTGGAAAACGCCCTGCTAAAAACTTAAAACTTTTGTAAAACTTTCACAAATTTAGTGAAAGCCTACTTTAGAGATTTGCAATTTAGTTTCTCAACTCCAAAATTCAGCACTGCTTGGCAATGCCTAGAGTCTAGGCATTGCCAAGCAGTGCTGAATTTTGGAGTTAGAGGTTGGAATAATGGCAGGATGCACCATTTCTCCACTGGCTTTTACCATGGCAATGGAAGTAATCATTAGGGCATCAAGATCGCTTGGTTTCTGGGATGCGACTACCACCAATCAGAGCATACATGGATGACATGACAACCATGACTACAACAGTAGCCTGCACTAATCGGTTATTGGGGAAGTTAACAGATAATATTGAATGGGCACGAACGCAATTTAAGCCCTCTAAGTCAAAGAGCGTCTCGATAGTTAAAGGAAAGGTAGTGGATAAAACATTCTTCATTAATGGTGAGGCAATACCAACAGTTTCAGAGAAGCCAGTGAAGAGTCTTGGGAGATGGTACGATGGGGATCTAAAGGACACAGTTCGGGTGGGAGACGTTAGACGACAAGCAGTGGAAGGGTTGAAGAGCATAAACAGCTGTGCTCTACCTGGCAAACTAAAACTCTGGTGCTTTCAGTTTGGTCTACTGCCGAGGTTGCTGTGGCCACTGACTGTGTACGAGGTTTCTTTGACAACAGTGGATAAGCTGGAAGCGTTAATAAGTTCATACATCAGGAAATGGTTGGGAGTTCCACACTGCCTCAGCAGAGTGGGACTTTATAGTAAAGGAATATTGCAGCTGCCAGTCTCCGCTTTAACCGAGGAGTTTAAGTGTGCCAAGGTCAGACTGGAAATGACCTTAGTAGAGTCACGCGACAAATGTGTAAGGGAAGTAGCCTGGGTTTCCCCATACTGCCTTTGCGCAGCACGGTTTTATTCATGCTGCTAGGCAGTCTGGATACCATGGACCAAATTTTCGCCTCAGCGAGGGGACCAATCACAGAACGGGGAGGGAGCAGCAAGACGATGACGACGTCTATGCAACACAATGAAGCAGTTTGTTTATACCTATGGATCAAACATGGCAGCAGACGCGAAGTTACCTTTCGATGCAGCCTTGGATATTGTTCTAAGTAGTTTAGAACGCAAATAAATCTCTGACCCATCGTCTTCTTCCTCGTCTAATTTCTTTCGCTCTGCATACGTCATCTGGTATAATTGAAACGATTGGCTATGAGCTACGTACAGGCGCATTTGATAGACATTCGTAGCACCCAATAAACGGCTCTGGGCATTCGTAAACCACGCCAAAAATACGAGAAAATGAATATGTGGTTCCCAGACCACGTCTAAATGTCAATGAGACGTGGACTGACGTTATAAGAACCTAAACCTCTGGGTAGGAGAGGATCCCTCTTGTCCTTTGTGTTCATCACCTGCCACATTAAGGCACATTTTGACAGGATGTAAGGTGGCTCTTAGCCAAGGTCGGTTTACTTGGCGCCATGACCAAGTACTGCGATGTTTGGCTTTAGCATTGGAAGGCAAGCGTAGTATGACCAATAAGTTGCCGCCTGTTCTAGCAAAACATTACACGCAGAAGACAATATTCCTCCGCCCAGGCGAGCAACCACCAAGAAAAGGTGTTAACACCAATTCTTGCCCAGGACATATGATCGCCCAGATATTGTTTTGTGGTCTGGATCAGCACGCCTTGCTCACCTGATGCACCTGAGTGCCATGGGAGGATGCGGTAGATGAGGCATATGAGAGGAAGAAACTGCGGTATGCTCATCTGGCCACTGAAGCAGAACAGCGAGGATGGAGAGTCCAGGTTTATCCAGTGGAAGTGGGTTGTCGAGGAATTGTGGCACACTCTACAACCCGGTTCCTCAGAGACGTCGGATTCAGTGGCCAAGAGTTGCGTCGCACAGTAAAGATCTTATCTGAAGCAGCAGAAGGGAGCAGCAACTGGCTGTGGTTGAGACGGAAATATTCTGGCTGGCTGTGTACAGGCCGCCACGCTACGGTTTCGTAGAATTCTTGAAAAACTTGAAGAGTTTGTTGGTTTATTTGTATAGGTTGCATAGTACTTACAGTTATTTTTTTCCTGTGTATAGTGCGTGAATGAGGGTTGGTGTTTGGGTAGATATTGTGTTTTGCGGTAGTATGCCATACGGAACCGTTGCCACCTACTTTACCGAAGACAGTGGGGCTCGACAACCTTAGTCAAACGGGTTGGCGCGTATGCTTGGGTTGTGAGATTGTGGTTAGGTCTCAGCAGCAGGAGGGATGTAGAGGTCAGTAAGCTGGACTGAGTTGAGTGGGGGACGGAGGGGGGTGACTCTGACCCATCTCTGACCCATCAGGGTGACGAATTCGTACGAATCAGCCACATTTTACTCACTCGTACAAATTCGTACGAATTGGTCGTGAGATATAGCGTTGGACCATCGCATGTACCCTTAATAATGGACTTGTGGATGGGCCTTTCATGAAGGGATTTTGATGTACACTTTTGTTCGGAACGCCCCAGTTAAATCACACCCCTCCACAAATGCAAGTAATTAACCCTACAGTCAAAGCCTGAAGATGTTGATTTCAGACGTTGATTTTTCCGGGCTGGGTTATTAAGAAGTATGATGGGAGGGACTGTGTTATCACTTAAGTTGTTTAGTGATATGAGAAAGTAAAAACCAAACCAGGAACAAACTCCGTATGATCTCTCATATCTTATTTATTCACACTCCTGGGAACAGTGTTGAGGTAAAGGTAAGAACATTTGTGAAATAGAGTTTTAGATTAACTAAGATTTTCTAAATTTAGATTTTCTGGGCATGTGTTGCTAACATAAATAAAAAAAACATATGCATGTTAACACAGCATCTTGTGCTTTCTGACATACGTTTTCTTTTAGCATCCGTGTCTTTCAGAGATGAAGTTCATTTGTTTGACCCTCCTGATTATTAGCGGAGCTACAGATTCAAGATCAGGTAATTATTTGAAGTATTGTGTTCATGTGTAAAAGAAAGAGGGAAGGAGATTTAATAAGTAACTTATGTATGGGACAATGTACAGTGAGCTGGTCATTGTCCGACTGGAATCATTTTGCAATTATTACTGGTTCATTGTAAATTATCCTTATTATATACCAAATAAACAAACAAATATACATCATATATCCGTGTCGGAATTTGTATATCTTTTATTTTTTTTATATTCTTATAAAGTTTAAACAGCAGACATGCATGTAGAAAATTACACTTAATGAAAAAATCAAATGTTACAAAAAGCCATGTGACAAATAAACCAATCCATAAAAGTGCAAAAAGCATTATAAGCAAAGATTTTAGCTTATTGAAGTTAATGAATCCTTAGCTGAGCGAATGCTGAAGTGTGGAGACAGAGGCAACATGATTTTTTAGGAAAAGTGTGTCTTATGTTTTTTTTTAGTGCAGGATTTTCACACGGGATGCAAAACATGTAATATAATGAGAGTATTTTAATATGATGATCGTTTTTTTAAACTGTCGTTAACACAACTTTTATGACATGCAGTTTAGTTCTGCTTTTTTTCTCTTGTAACAGAGGAGTATGAAGTAGTGGGACCTGCAGATCCTGTATTTGCTTTCTCATCAGGATGTTTTCTCTCAGACCAGAACACAATGGCTGTTGGTCAAATTGATCCAGTTTTAACCGGTTTGGCACAGACCCAACCTTGGGTTACCCAGTACTGGGTGTGTTTGATGATAATAATTGACCCAGCAGCTGAGTTACATAAAAACTAACCACCACCTGGGTACAATTAACAAAAAATAACCCATTAAAATGAAACTTTGGGTTAAAAAAAATAACCCAGCATTTTTAGAGTGTGATATTGATTGTGGTTCTTGTCAACAAACAAAAACAGGCTTATAGACAAATAACATGTTCACTCAATGAACGTTCTTCCTGTTGATCTGTAGTTGTTGTGGGACGTCCTCCAGTGATCACTGTAGATGGGTTTGATCGCTCAGGAGGGCTTCATCTACAGTGTGAATCTGAAGGTTGGTATCCTGAACCTGATCTGGAGTGGCTGGACAGTGAAGGAGTCAGTTTGAGTTCAGAAACTGCAGAGACACACAGAAACACAGACAGATTCAGTCTGAAACAGGCCGTCATTGTTTATCACAGTGGCAAGATTCACTGCAGAGTCAAACTGAGACATCACATGCTGGAGACACTGATCAACACCACAAGTGAGTGAGTACTGACACTTTTAGTGTGCAATTTATGGTTATTTGATACAGTTGGATAGAAAAACTGATTATCAATTCAGTGCATTAATGTAGTACTGTTTACATTATTAACCATTTTGAATCAAACAAAAATAAATGTTTGACAGGACACAAAGTGCTCAGTGAAAGTCACAGTTTTGTTTTACAGGTAGCATGTTTAATCTCTGGAGGACAGCAGCCATCCTGTTTTCAGTTATAGTTGTGCTCAGTGGTTTTGCTGGAATACTGTTTACTGTGTTCCTTCATAAATACAGAGGTATTTGAGTTAGTATGTTATTATTCATTTAAAGTCTCTTTTCAGCCACAAAATAACTAATCAGTATTGTCACATAAGGGAAAGTGCATATCTTAGACTTAGATCATTATTTGGTGACCAGGGCTTCATTTCTCAAACAAATCATAAGTAGATCATAAGCATTCCCAGATAGCAACATTATTTCGGCCCAGATCCGGCCCACATCTGGCATATGTGTAATGATGATCTGGCCCACATGCTGCGTGGAATGAGTCTCTTTTTCTGTTCTCTTCTTTCCTTCAGTGATTCTGCTTAAGGCTTCTTAAGGCTGAGATGACTCCATGTTTAATATACACAGACTTTGTGGCTCAGATAAGGTCCAGTTCTGGTTTATTTCTTTGCTCTTGGCTTACATGTGGCATTGTTATGGCCTGCTTGTGCCCCAGATTCGGCAAACAGGAGCGGCCGCCCAGTGGCATCATTGCACGCTGCATGTGGGCCAGATCAGTATCCCACAAGTGTCAGATGTGGGCCGGATCTGGGCCGAAACAATGTTGCTATCTGGGTTGGCACCAGTGGTGCTTCAGAATTAATCAATTAATGAAGTCTTTGATCTGAAATTCATTTACACTGTGTTTTATGGAAGCCTGCCTCTGCCATGGAATAAAAAAATCTAAAAGGTAATAGCACTTTTTTCCTGCAATTCTGATAAATAGCATATAAACTTGCATTTTTTTTATTGCAAGATATAGCCTAAAGTTGCAATTCAATTTAATATTGTCTGATTTCGACTTTCTCGCAATTCCTTATTATAAATCTTGCAATTCTGACTTTATATCTTACTAGACTTTTTCTCAGAATTCTTAGTTTACACCTCACAATCCTTTTTTTTAAGCAAATTGCTACTGCTTTTAAATAAAACTGCTTTTTTTCTTACAATCTGAGTTCTGAGATATCTCGCAATTCTGAGTTTATATCTCACAATTCTGTCAGAAAGTCAAAGTTGCACAGAAAAAGTCGAGATTTTTATGATAAAAAGTCGCAATTATCTTTTTTTTATTAAGAGATTTTATTTTTTTTACCCTTTTTTTATCTCGGTGGAAACAAGCTCCCATTGTGATGTTTTCTATTTAATGTTTTTTTTTTTTCTTGTCTTCATTATGTTTGTTTTTCCCAGAACACAATCAACTACAGACTGAGAACAGGAGAATAAAACATGGTCAGTTTTGCATCGAGTGGTTCTTTGCCTCCACGTCATGCATTAAAATCATCTGCAGACTTATATGGATTATCCCTTCGTTAATTATGAACTCTGCTTTGGTCTGCAAAACAATTATCACACACTGTCTATTTATTTATGAACTAAATGAGATAGATTTGATTTTATGGCAAAGATACACATAAAATGTTTACATTGTATATGCATGTGTATTTAAATTATTAGATGTGCATGTGCACAATGACAATACATTCTATAATAAACACATCTCCATTATAATAATTTACATTTAATATTTGCAGTATTGTTTATCGAAAATTGTATTGTTTCAATGTTCTTTTCTCTTGCTTTATTCTGATCTTTCTTTAGAACTTTTACAGAGTCAGAAGATGCCAAAAGGTGAATTTGTTTATGGCTTTATTAACTTATGAATACTTTAATATTTTGCAAAACAATTAATTAATACACAGTGCATATATGAATTCAATTCACTATAGATTTATGTGAGATGTAAACTGTTTTTGGTTTTGTGACTAATATTAAAAATGTATCTCATTATTGATGAATTCTGTTATGGACCCTAACTTCATACTTTCTTTCTGTTTTTAGTGATGATCACACATTTAGAAACAGACATGGGTGAGTAAAAAAAAACCTCATGTTTTATGAGTTCAATAATTTATTTGACCAAATTCATGGTCATGCCAAATTTTATTTATTTCTATACTTCGAGAGTTTGGTAGAATACAAACTATCACTGGATAAATGCAATTAAATGGTTCAGATCCCAAATGATCAAATGAATGATGATTTATATGTCCCATAACAAAAATAACAACATTTAACCATAATTTAACAATTTTACAATTTGAACATGTAAATGTAACTAAAGAAAAGCTACACAAATAAACTCAACACAAGTAGGGCTGTAACCAGGGTTCGAAAATTGGTGATGTCCTTGTTGGGGTGTCAAGAATTATATCATAATTAAGTTATTAAATTAAGTTAGCTATGACATGATAATTGTGTACTCTATGTCAAATTAGATTGCATTACAGTATAAGGTCTAGTATTATATCACATTATGTTACTAAAGTAGATATAATGCTGTAAAGTTGCAGGATTCTGGTAAGATATAGATTATTACTATTTTATTATTTACCCATTTGTGAAGCAGTATATTTCAACAGGGAATGTGACTCTGGATGCCGATTCAGCTAATTCATATCTCAGTGGGCCTGAAGACAAGGAAGAAGTGATACATGACAACACCGCACCATAAGGTAAAGATTGAAAATGATCTTAATGGTGACGATTGATGGATGCTCCCCAGGGTGTATTTTATGAAGTGCATGTGATGAAGCAAACTAAAGAGAAACTTTGTCTATTTATTAGTTTAGATCCTGATTTGTGTAAAATCTCCACTGAACCATTAATCATCTGTGATGATTTCTAATGAGATAATAGTTAACATCCTTAGTAATGACTTATTTGGAAATATGTTAAATGATTCAGTGCGATGGTAATATTAAGCATTTAATGTAAACCTGAAAATGAGTGAGCAACAATTTCTGTATTAATTGTTGTGGTTTTACAATTTAAATTCATCAAATGAAGTAATAAATTCTATTGACAGCTTCTCCTGGCCAGGAACTTCCTAATTAGCTGAAAAGCCATCTGACCGACGGTCTTTAAGTTTGACTTCTAAAACTGATGATAATACAAAAAGGTCTGCAATGCAACACTCATTTACATAATGGCACAATTTTATCACAGTTCACACAATGTTTTGTTAATAAACAAGTACAATGGAAATATGTAAATATTGTAGCAGGCGATTCAATTACAAACTAAGTTTGTGTAATAAATATCGGTGAGGCAATACTTAATGCAAGTTTGGTCTTAAGTAAGTTCACTTTGAGCATGTAAATGTTTTTATCATGCATGTATTGAACAATACCTAAATGTGACGGAAAAATACACCAAAAATACTCTATTTGATTCTGTTTTCTAAAACTCAAATGAATGTTTAGTGTCAACCATGGGAAAGTCCAACATTGTGTTATTTCTATTCTTGCCAGATGGTGGCGCTAACTACTCACTTTTAATTGGTTAAGTCTTGATTGTTTTAATGCAGTGTATTTGCTGTCCTCGCTGATTATCTTTATTTACAATGAAGCTTTGGTCATACATTTTTTTTTTTACATATTGTAAAAAGATTGTAAATATTGTTAAATTGTAATGAAAATAATATATGTTGTAGTCCATATGTTAATAAATCATCAAATGTTAACTTTTAGATTCTTAGAATTCTGAAAAATATGGTCCATAACAAAATTTTATGATGACATTTTCAAGTCCCACCTGCACCTGTGTTGGGAAACAGGGGTCACACAGGGGTCACACAGGGGTCACCTGGCGTCACATTAGTCCCATTATTAACAACACTCATTGCGTTCGGACAGAATGCAATGGACAAACATTTTTGGTATTGACACTTCCACAGAAGATATATGTAAAAAAAAATATATATTTAGACCACTTTTTTATTGATTGCTATCAGGATGTGGAGAGAGTTTCACTCAGTATAACTAAAAGTGTTCATGAAAAACATTGCCTATCCTATACCTTTAAGTTATTGTCTCCATGCAGTATTTTAATTTTTGTTTATAATGCTGTAAAAGTACTACAAGTTGTGAATAAAACAAGGATTATGAGAAGGATCTGATCTTCTTTATAAGGATATCCACTGTAGTGATCATTTGATGATTTCTAATAAGATCAGAATTAGCATATTCAGAAATTAATTATTTGAAAATGTGTTCAAAATTTTGTGTAATTGAAATCTGAAAGTGTGTGTGCAATCATTTCTGTATTAATTGTTGTGGTCTCACATTTTGACTTAATCAATAAGTCATATAAATTTTGATTTCAATTGATTCTGGCCAAGTTCTTCTCAGTTAAATGAAAAGCCATATCACATGGAAAGTGACTTTTGAAGTTTAGGGGTGGGTTCATCTGAAATTGATGATAATACAAAAACAGGCTGCAATGCAACAAAATTGTAATTTCATAGTCTAGTTGACACAGTTATATTCAATAAACGAGCCCAAAGAAAATATGTGTAAAATATTATGTGTGGGTGATTTAATTAAAAACTAAATTTGTATAATAAATGTCCTCAAGGCTATACAGGCTACTTACAATGTAAGTTCATGATCTTAATTATGTTTACTCATTACTTGAGCATGTAAATTGCATGAACTGTTTTTATTATGCGTATTAGGCCTATCCATGCAGGTGATGTGCAATAATACTTAGTTGTGATGGTAAAATCCCCAATTAAGATTATATTCTCTTCTATTTGATAGAACTCAAATGAACATTGTGTTATTTCTAGTCTTGCCACATGGTGGCGCTAGCTGCTTTTAATTGGAAAAGTCTTGATCGTTTGGATCCAGTATATTTGGGATCAAGTCAAAGACTCCTTGCTGATGATCTGTATTTACAATAAAGCAAGTGCTTATTTAGTCTTCGGTAGTCCATATTTTAACAAATCATCAAATATAGCCTATGTCTTTTAGATTCTGAGGATTCTACAAAATATATGGCCCATAATAACAAATTTGAATATATTTTCAAGTCCCACCTGCACGGACAGCGGATTATGGCCTCAACTGGGTGTATTAATCTCATTATTATCAATACTGTCACAATCATGTTCTCTTTAGTTGTTTCTGTCATGTCTGTATTCGTTTTACTCCGTTTGAAGAACATGTTAATAATCTAATGAAACGTTTTTCACTACAAAGAACCTTTTGTGGAACGGAAAGGTTTCATGGATATTAAAAGGTTCTTCTTGGAACCATCAATGCCAATAAAGATTTGTTTACAATTATTAAACATATTTCAATACTTTTGCGTTCTCTTTTAAAAGTTTTGCATTCCCCTCAGAAACTTTGCGTTGTTTTCCGAGCTAAATATATTTTTTCCTCCCATCTCATTTCCCCCATCCCCATGTCACTTTAGGGCTTGACTTTCATCACATGTACAGTAACTCTAGTTTATTACTGTAGCATCGCAAGTTACATTACAAACCCCGTAAGGAGGCATGGAGATAAAAAAAGGAAGGAAAATGTTCCCCATATAAACTTTATGTTCTCTCTCAAAACTTGTGTTCCACTAAGAAACTTTGCGTTCGCTCGCAAAAGTTTTTTCCTCCCATCTCTTATCATCACCATACCTTTAGGGGCATTGTAGTAACAAATCAATGAAAATGAAATATGAATGAAAATGGATGTATATTCAGCACGGCAGTAGAAACGACAAAGGAGATAATAAAATAGGCTACACAGTCTCAAGAAGAACCGTTACATTCATGTTTGACTCAAACAATAACCGACAAAAGATTGAACAAAAAAGGGAGTAGCCTATACATACACAGTAAATGAGGACACTAAACAGATACAGCCGGACAAGGATTAACTAATTAGAAACAATAGTGACTGACTAATTATAACCAATTGTTCTTTTAAAGTAGTAGATCTCAGAAACCTTTGTTATTAGCGACACCGGTGGCCGTTAAGTGAACTGCAGCTAGCCCGTGCTATAGCTCGTGCTCGCACTCGTGCACATGTGAAGTTCAAGACAAACGTGATTAAATTAAACTAGTGCTTATATTTTTCAATATACTGCAATTGACATGCATTTGACCATATATGACTATATATAAATACATTTATAAATGAAGACAAAAATAGCATTATGCCTAGCCTATATGTAATATTTACAAAGTTGTATCCTTTATTGTGTACATATGTTGCACACACATGTTCCCATATAAATGTTGAGTTCACACATACACAGACACACACACATTCACGGAATGAGTTAGCTACAGCAGATTTCTAGATTTCTTTAGCTTTGCCTCTGACTGGTAAAAAGAGCAAATGTTCCAATTAAGTGTTATTGAAGTGTTTTGCTCAATATTAATGGGGGGATGGGGGAATCTGTTAGTGTTTAATGTTCTATTATTTTGGAATTTAAAAGGTTTTCTGGGATGTGTGAGTTTTTGGGGTTACAATTGTGCTGAAGAGAGCCTGTGGTGAGGTTAACAATTGGCCAAAAAAACATTAAGACTAATTACCATTTTTTAAAATTAATGGCTGTACACTCCTCAGCACAGTCTCTTGGCTAAATACTTTAGTACATGCAGGTTTACATGTGCTTTTGTTAAAGGGGTCATATAATGGTACATGCACTTTTACAAGTTGATTGTACTGAAATGTGTGTTGGCAGTGTCTGTACACAACCATCATAAAATGATAAAAATCCATCCAGTGTTTTTGTTTTAATCTCCTTATATGTTTTCCCCTGCCTCAAATTGAGCCGTTCGATTTTGTGACGTCACACGCTCGGAAGCCCCTCTCACGATTGTTGATTGACAGCATCGTTTCAACACAGACCCGCCCTCGCTCGTGAGGGAGCTGTCAATCATAGTCTGCGCGGATCGGCGCGGTCATTGTTGATATGCTGGAGCACTGTCTATGAGCAGAATGGCGTCTAAGCGATTGTGGTGTTCTGTTCTTGGGTGTAATAACGAACACAGTCATTTTAATGTTCCTAAATCCGAACCGCTGAAGACGCAGTGGCTGAGTTTGTTTTCGAAGGGAATATTCCCCACGAGCAACGTCAATGCTTTCATGTTTGCGCGAATCATTTCTCAGCAGACTGCTTTATAAACGAGGATCAGTATAAAGCTGGATTTGCTAAGAAGCTGCTCATGAAAAAAGGATCGGTACCAGATATTCGTGTTCCTGCTGAACCTCTAGAACAACTGAAGTGAGTGTAACGTTTTATTAAACTTTATATTAATATTTATATTAATCTTTGCAAATCGCTAGCTGCACGCTTCACAATGAATGCGTCTAAGGTTTACACTCAGGGTACATTACGGCATGTTTTCTATGTATGATGTTCTCAATATAATTCATAATCCCACGTTTATACTGAACAACGCGTTATGGTTATTGTGTTATTTTTTAACAAAAACGGTGTACACACAGAACAGAGAGGCGGGGTGAGCAAAGCTCATTATCATTTAAAGTCATATGCACTGAAACGGTGTGCTGAAAACAGAGCTGTTTTTGACCAGGTAAAATAACTGTTTTCTTACAATACTAATGAGAATTTTTAATTAAAGTATATTACAAACGTTTCATTTAGACCCTAAAGAATCATACTAGCTTGTACAAAAATGGCATTATAATGACCCCTTTAACTAGCTTGAAAATATGAAACATTTATAATGCAAATAATTAAAAAATATAAGAAATATGCTATTACATTATATATTTCTGTATATATGTGTGTGTGTTTATGCTACATGAGTTGATATATTTGCAATATATTACACATGCAGTACCATATCTGATCACACATACATCTATATATTATGAAGTGTATTACTCAATTTAAAAGTATGGTAAACTAATGTAACTATATTATTAAATATATAGTCACATATTGTTCAAAATATGAAAGTGAAAATTCCTAATGTATTATTCAATATATTGTATATTTTCAAATTTACTGTTAAACCATTTAGTATATTGATCATTCATAGAAATGTATTGTCTTTTCATGAGGAGTGGCACATTGTGATTTTACATTCCACTGAGCTCTTGTTTCTAAAAAGTGTATAAAATGTACACCACAGAAATATTTATTTCCTATTTTATTCATCCATTTTTGTCTGTGTTTAGAAGGGAATGATACCGATACCGCGGTTGAGTTAGTGTTGTGTGTGTGTTTGTTCAGATTGGAGATGTTAATCTTTTCTCTGAATGGATGGAGATGTGGAGCTTATCTGACAGACTGCTGATCAAACTGAAGCCAGGACTCACAGCACACACGGGACTTCTGGACAGGTGATTCAGAAAAACTGTTACATAAGTAGAAGATCAGGATCACCACACTAGACGTGTCATGTGTGTGAGTATGTGAGCTGAAGACAGTTCTGTCTGCATAAACAAAACCGGTGATGTGAATATTTTGATGTGACTCCTCACTCCTGTTTATCCATTTTAAAGTTAAATATCTTCAATGTCATATCTTAACAGATATTTTATGCAATATTCTATTCAATTATTCTAATTCACAACTGTTTTCAGTCAAATTGTTATGCTGATCATATAATATAAAGAAAAAAATAAACAAACCCTGAAGCAAAAACAAATAAAATCCTAAATTAAAATCAACCAAACGCTCTGTGCCTAATTTAATATAGCATGAGCCATGGAAAACAAACCGGATTAATCTCATATCTGAGGATGTGGCCTCATCGAACCCTGTAAGGGTTGATGACAGCTGCAGTGTTTCGGAAAGAGGAAGGGCCAACATGTGCAGGAATAATCATATTATGATGCTCAGAAGTATATAAGAGCTGATGTGAGCACGTGTGTTGACAGAGAGCCGCGTCCTGAACACCTCAACACACACACACACACACACAGAGACAGAGGAAACACCAGCAGGTGAGTGCATCTAACGTCTATGGGAAAAAAGATTTGTAATGTTTGTTTTAGTTATGTGAAAGTCTCAGTTATAGCTAATGGTTGTATCATATTGTGGCATTGATTTTAAAGAAAGAGAGCACAAGCACACCTATCAAACAATTCACATATTTGTCAAAAAGATATTGTTTCTGTTTGTTTGTTGTTAGTAGATATTTCTATAGTCTAAGCCCGTTCACACCTAGGACGATAACTATGATGACAAAGCTTTAATATTCATTCTTATTCGTTCATTTTCAGAACGATTTTTTTTACAGCTGATGAACCATAAAAAACATTGACAGTAAAACAGAATCCACTCGAGTTTAATGAGCTGAAGCATTTAAACTGGCAGACAACATAACCATGTGTACGCTTATAATATAAATATATTAGTCGGTTGGTGTGCACGCTAATATAGTTATTGTTATCTTTATCATCATTCTTGGGAAGCTCAGCTCCAACCAGCTCCAAAACATCTGTGGCCGGTTGCATAAACTGGTCTTACATAGTCAACTGTTTATTTTTCTTCAAGACTGGTCATAACTTGCATAACAAGGTATAGATTGGTCTCATTTGAATCCAAAAAGGAAGAATGATTAGCCACAACTAATTGCTAGATGGGCAGACTAGTTCTTAATGGTCAGACAGTCTTATTAACCTGCTATGTTTGTGCAACTGGCCGATGCCTGGAAGTTTATAATAATCCTGAAGATCTTGATGGTTCAGGTGTTTAATTGAGGTTGGATCTGAACTCGGCAGGACAGTGGCTCTCCGGGAACTGAGTTTGACTGGTGTGAACGATCCTGATGAACTAAACACACTTGAACTTGAAGAGAACTGACTTCAGACATCCCCTAACTACCTAAACAGGGATTTAAAAAACATTGAGCAAAAATTACATAGAAAGTTTAGTGACAAAAAAAGATACTGGAGCATTTGAGATAGGCACTTTTGATGTTTTTTCTTTTAATCTAATGCAATGAAATTCAGATATTTGAAGCAAGTCTTACATGACCCTATTTCAGTTGCAGCAGAGAAACCATTGTGACGCAAGTGACGTTTTGAGCTCATTTCCTATATTATAGTGCAGTAAACTCAAGCAATGAACTCTTTTGTGCTTCATCTTATAAAAGGAAGAGTTTGACATCAAGCTAATTCTGCTTATTGTGCACTGACCTTCATCTAATGAGATTAATGGAGAAACCCTCTGGACAGCAGATTAAAGGGGACTTGATCATTGTAATGGGGATTAAAGGAGCCTGGACACTGACAGCCTAGAGATTTATAATTATTATTATACACAGTGTATTCATCTGGTCAGAACAGATGACCTATGTGTTCTCTTTATAAATGGTTTTCAATTCTTCCAATGAATCTTTAATCATTATCAAACTTTTTATTTCTATTTACATCATTGAGTATGAAGTGTGCTATATAAATAATACTGCTTCTACTGGAATAACAGAAAGTTTTGCTTCTTTATTTGCCAACTTTACCAATCTCTTACAGATCATCATCAAACAAGTGTCCAGTATACTTGCCATTGGTTTCTATTGTGGTTATGGAGAACTCAAAGCCTAAAGCGAGCAGCAAGGTTGCCACACGTGTCATGGGGCCCGGCAGTGGCCAGACCAAGTTCAAACAGAGGTCAATGCGACAGTTCAAGAGCAAACCCCCCAAAAAGGGTGTCATTGGGTAATACCTTTCACTTTTTAAAAACTACTTTAAATGCCTTTAGTTTGGTCTTGGATGGATCTGCAGGTTTTATCTGTCTTAATATTATTAATGTTGTTATTCTCAGATTTGGTGAAGATATTCCTGGAATGGAATGGTTAGGAACTGGTATGTATAATTTTTCAAAAGTAAAAAAAAAAGTATTATAAAATATTATCTATATTCAAGTCCTTTGAGACTTCATGATTAAGATTATGTGCATGTGTAATCATATTCTCTCTCACAGACTTTAACGTGATCTGTCCGTGGGAGGCATACAGTCACCTGGAATTACACGAGCTGGCCCAGTATGGCATTATATGAGGTCACTTCCTGTTCCCACATCCCACTGAATCAGCAACCAGTGAATGATCATGACAACATCCTGCACCTTAATACATCGATTAAATATTCAAATTAAAAATATCTTTAGTAGAAGTTTGGTTAGTCATTTATTGTAAATTTACAACATTTTAAAAAAATTAAATGGAATTAGTTAATCTACCTCCACCTCTAAACTGATGTTTCCTGTTGACCTAGATTTCACTCCGTCACCAATGCTAATTTCACATAACTTCTTCTTATTCATCTTTTTTTACTTCATTATTTTACATATTAGTATTGTCATATTGACATATAAACGGCGTTTTAGGTGCCACTTCTTGATTTTACTTCCATATTACTCTGCGAACATCAATGTACAAAATGTAGCAGCAGCTGGATCTTTTTAATGATGGATGTATATGTTTTCATTTTATCAAGTTGTAAAATTTGTGTCTAAATGTGTCAAAAATGAGTTTGGCGTGGGGTCTCGGCATCTGCCCATAGCGCGATTACTGGGAGCAGCTCTCTGTGAGTGCCCGGCCCAGTTTATTGGCCTTATGATGCCAGAGAGCCATATGAGAATGAGTCCGACTCATTCCTGGCAGCACAGAAAGGGTTTGGACATCAAATAAAGCTTGATTTTTTCATACTTTTCAACAATGTGTCTGAGTAATTCCTGCTTCTATAACTGCTGGTCAAATACAAACTAAAACATTATGCACAATATGCAGTCTGTAACATGTAGCCAATAGCAGGATGTGGTTTCAAAACACTTCGGTTACCCTTTAAATGTTTCAGCATCCCCGTGTGCAACATGGAAGGATTGAAGCCGGCGCAGACATTGTGTTTGGACTCCAACGATCTTTCAAGGTCCTGGAAGAAGTGGAAGGATGAGTTTATACTTTATGTGGAGTTAACAGTGAGTGACGACGATGAAAAGAAAAAAGTGACACTTTTCAGCTATCTTGTTGGTGAAAGCGGCAGAGAATTAATGGACACTCTAATGAGTGACGCCGCCAGAGATACGTGGAGATTAAAAGACATTATCGACAAATTTGATGGACATTGCAACCCTTGTGTGAACGAAACTGTCGAACGGTATCTCTTCTTTACCAAGAACCAGCCAGAGGTCGGGTGAGTCTATTGACAGCTATGTCACGGAACTAAGAGTACTGGCGAAAACATGCAACTTCGGACAACTGAGAGACTCGCTTATCTGCGACCGTGTTGTGTGTGGATTAAACAGCACAAGCATGAGAGAGAGACTGTTGCGTGAGAAAAATTTGTCGCTGGACACGTGCATACAGCTGTGCAGAGCGGCAGAGTTGTCGCGGGAGAACTGTAAAGCCATCTCAGGACCGATGGTGGAAGAGGTGCATGCACTACGAGGAGCAGTGCACTAGAGACGGACAAGTGACACAGTGGACTGCAAGTTCTGTGGTAAGACACATGATAAAAACAAGCTGAAAGGCCCAGCTTATGGGAAGAAGTGCAAAAAATGTGGAAAGGACAACCACTTTGCAGCTAAATGTAGAGAACACAGAGAAAAGACTATTGTACATAAGGTAACAGAATGTGAAAGTGAAGAATATGAGGAAATCCTGTGTGTGACTGAAGCACAGGCAGAGGATGTTAATGCAGTGGGCACGAGCAGAGCAGATGACACCCAGCTGTTTGCATGTATGCTTCTTGGGACAGACATGGTGAAATTCCAAATTGACTGTGGTGCCACTTGCAACATCATTCCGATCCATTTGATAAACCCGGGAAAAAAAACTGGAACACACAGACAGTGTATTACTCATGTACAACAAGAGCAGACTGAGACCATTGGGAAAATGTAAAGTTAAGTTGAGAAATCCTATAAACCAGACACTGTACCAGCTCGAGTTGCAAGTGGTAGATGGAGATGACGCTGTACCGTTGCTTGGTAAAAAGCAAGTGAGGCCATGAAGCTCATAAAGGTGCGTTATGAGAATTTAATGGCAATAGATAGCATTGTCACCACAGAGAAACTTACAACTGGAAAGTGTTCCAACGAACAAATCAAAGGTGAGTATGCTGATGTATTCACTGGAGACGGATGTCTAGAAGGAGAGTACAAAATAGAGGTAGATAAAACTGTAAAGCCAGTGCAGTTGCCCAAGAGACGTGTGCCAGTCTCTATGATGAAACCACTCAAAGAGGAACTACAGGATCTACAGCGCAGAGGAATCATAACACCTGTCCAATGCAGCACAGACTGGATCAGCGTTATGGTTGTTGTACAGAAACAAAATGGAAACCCGAGAGTGTGCATCGACCCCAGACCATTAAACAAAGCATTAAAGCGCAGCCATTTTCCACTACCCACTATTGAGGACATACTCCCAGACCTGTCCAAAGCCAAGGTATTCACAGTGTGTGATGTCAAAAGTGGTTTCTGGCATGTCAAGCTCCATGAGGAATCCAGTTACCTGACGACATTCGCCACACCCTTTGGGCGTTACAGGTGGCTGAGGATGCCTATGGGAGTCAGCCCGGCACCTGAAGTTTTCCAAAAGAAACTGACACAAGCATTAGATGATCTGCCTGGACTGTACATAATCGCTGATGATGTACTGATCTCAGGACAGGGTGAGTCACAAGAAGCAGCTGAGCAGGATCATGACAGAAAACTGCGACTGTTTCTGAACCGGTGCAGACAACAGAGCACTGAACGCAGAAAAGTTCAAGCTGACACTAAATGAAGCACCATACATTGGACATCTCCTCACTGCTGATGGACTAAAAGTGGACCTAGAAAAGGTACGAGCAATCACACAAATGCCGAGACCAACAGATGTGAAATCAGTTCAGAGACTGTTGGGCATGGTGTGTTACCTGGCCAAGTTTTGCCCACATCTCTCTGACCAATGTGAGCCACTGAGAAAGCTGACACATAAAGACAGTGAGTGGAACTGGACAGAGCAACATGAGGAGGCATTCCACAAACTTAAAGACACTATTGCACAGGCTCCAGTGCTGAAGTTTTACAGCCCAGATGAGGAACTGACTCAGATACAGGTTTAGGTGCAGCACTCATGCAGAGGGGTAAGCCTAATATGTATCCGCAGAATTCCAGAGATTCCTTTGGGAATTCCAACACAATACCTCATCTCCAGGTTACCCTCAGAGTAACAGCAAAGCTGAGTCAGCCGTGAAGACAGCAAAGATGCTCATGCGCAAAGCCAAAGCTGCAGGACGGGACCCGTATCTTTCTACGCTAGACCACCGCAATACTCCATCACAAGGCCTGATGTCCAGTCCAGCACAGAGACTGCTTAACCGCCGTACCAGAACACTGTTACCTACAAAGACAAGTCTTCTGCAACCACAAGTCATAAGTGCACAGGAGGATCTGATCAACAACCAACAACGTCAGTGTGCCTACTATGACAGATCAGCTAGAGATTTGAATGAACTGAAACCAGGTGACCGTGTGCGAGTACAACCATTTGCACCATACAATGTCTGGAGGTTAGGTAACATTCAGAGGCCCATTGATGCAAGGTCCTACGAGGTCCACTTAGACACAGGCAATGTTCTCAGGAGAAATCGGAGACACCTCAGACGGGCTCCTGGAGCGACCCCCAGCCGACCCCCAGACATAGACACTGATGACACTTTACACACTCGGAGACCGCCTCTCCCTTCTGTACCTCCGAGAAGGTCACACCCTTAGATAACACCAACAGTGATGTGCCAGTCACTACCAGGTCTGGCCGCATAGTGAAGAAACCACCGCGTTACATGGACTTTGTAACACACTAAGCTTGAAGAAACAGCACTTTGAATGTTACTATGTTTTGAATGTTACAAGGGTATGTTTGATTTAAGCCGATGCTAATTGGTTAAGGGCAATCTTATTTTTTTTGTATATAGAGATATATATTTTGGAAATGTGTATGTTGATAGTCTACAGAGAGAAAACAAAATACAACACTGTATTTATGACATTTAAGTTGTGCTGGCATTAAGAAGGCACCTGAAGTCTCAGTCTCAAAAGAGAAAGGATGTAACAGTAGTGATTGTTTAGCATGTAGGAATGTGCTATGATGTGGATCCTTGGTAATATTGTGGTCGCAGCGCACGGACCGTTTAGTAGGTTGCACGCAGAGGCTTGCATGTTATGCTGCAGCACCGTTAATTCACTATATATGTGTTCAAACTTATTGCTCAATTAACCACAACCCGTTGGGTGTTAAACAAGATATTCTGGAGTCTGTGAGTATAAAGACCAGAATAACAGTTAATGCAAGATCACTCTCAAATAAAACATTTGTTTTAAATGACTTTTTTACACAACATGATTTAGATTTTCTGTTTATTTCTGAAACCTGGCTTAATGTCAGTGAAATGCATCCTCTGATTGAACTTTCTCCAGATGACTGTTCATTTTTTAGCACCCCTAGAGCTTCTGGCCGGGGTGGCGGACTTGCTTGTGTTTTTAAGAAGAGATTTAAATGCCGTCTTTTGTCAACGGTGAATTATCAGAGCTTTGAGGCCCAAGTTATTATGTGTGATCCTTGGAAAGCTGTTTTGTGTGTTCTGGTATATAGACCTCCGAGGTACAACAAGGATTTTATTCAGCAGTTTTCAGAGTTTTATCTCATATTGTGTCTAGTTGTGAAAATATTTTAATTCTTCTGGATTTTAATATTCATTTGTGCTGTCCGAATGGTTTCTGAGTTTTTACAATTGGTAGACTCTTTTAATTTCATGCAGTGTGTTTCAAGTCCTACCCATGAACAAGGCCATATTTTAGATTTGGTCTTGTCTCTGGGCCTTCCGATTTGTAATATTGATGTTTGTAATGATGTTTTGTCTGATCATATGCCTGTTATTTTTAATGCTTGTTTGCCATGCAAACCAATTTTGCCTCAGACAGATGTGATTTCTTCTTGTCTCATTACGTCATCAACGGCTCTAGAATTTTCTGAGTATATATCTCCTCTTCATTTGTAAATGTGATTAAGTCTCCTTCTCTTTCTGTGGGCCCAGATGAGCTTGATACTCTTTAATTCTGTTTGCTCAGATATTTTGTATGTAGTGGTCCCATATAAAGTTAGTAAACTAAAGATTAATTCAATACCCTGGCTTAATAATTATACTCGTTCTTTGAGGCAGGAATGCAGAAAGGCTGAACGAAAATGGAGAAAGGATAAGCAACAGGTTTCTCTTCAAATTATGAGGCAGTGTTTTTCAGATATCAGGCTGCTGTGAGGCAAAATTATTTCTCTAGTGTCATTGCACAGAAATGTAATGCCCCTACAGCCCTTTTCGCAACGATAAATAGACTTCTAAAACCAATTGGCTGTTCTGTTTTGACTCCCTCGTTGGAAACATGTTTCAGATATTTTTTATGGAAAAAGTGGAGAAGATTTGATCTAGTCTTCCTATATTGCCGGTTGAGACTGTGTTGTTGACAGCTAGTGTCAAGAGTTTTGACACTTTGAGCAGGTGTCAGTGGCGCAAGTTAAGAACATCATTATTCATTTGAAGCCTACATCTGATGATTGTAATGTGACTCCTTTACGCATTCTCAAGGAATTGGTGGATGTTGTTGGGCCAAGTATTGCCTCTATTATTAATAGCAGTCTTCATAATGGGATTGTTCCAAGCAAGCGGTTATTCAGCCACTTCTTAAAAAGCATAACTTAGACCCATTTGAATTAAAGAATTACCGGCCCATTTCAAAACTTCCATGCTTATTAAAGGTTTTAGAGAAGGTGGTTTATGCACGGCTGATGTAATTTTTAAGTAAACATGAGATCTTAGATAAATTTCAGTCCGGTGTTAGGCCAGGCTATGTACAGAATCTGCACTCTTGAGAGTTGTTAATGACCTTTGTTTAATCCGAGATGCAGGTAATGCTGCAGCTCTGATTTTATTGGACTTGAGTGTGTCATGATTCTGCCCTCGTGTCCTTGATTTTCTCTAGTCTTGAGGCAGGATCATGACAGAATCATGTTTTGTGTGCAAGGACATGGTCTTGTGTTTTCAGCCATGTGCTTGTGTTGTCTCGTTACGTTACCCCGCCCCCTTGTTATCCTCGTCTCGTCATCATTGTCTAGTCAGTTTCACCTGTCCTTGTCTAGTCTGCTTCACCTGTCTTTGTCATTAGTGTTCCCCTATTTCATCCCCTTGTGTTTGCTGTCCTGTGCCGGTTCATTGTGTCACACTTTGTGAGAGTCTACCTGTGAGTACCTTGTCTTTGAAGAATGTCTTGATCTTGTGTTTGCTGTTTAATAGTCTAGTGTTTGTCAAGTGTTATCTAGTTTAGTTATCCCTCGTTTGTTTTGCCCCCTCGTGGGCTTTATTTTCCCCTGTTTTTCTGTTATAATAAACGTTGTGTAATTGTCTATCGTCTGCGTTTGGGTTCTTCTGCTATCATCATAACAGAGTGTGGCTTTTGATACAATAGACCATGTGATTCTCATGAAGCGGTTATCCCAATTAGTTGGAATACGTGGGACAGTTTTAAAGTGGTTCAAGTCTTATCTTACTGATAGAGCATTCTCAGTAAAGTATGGTAACTTTGTTTCAACAACAGTGCCCGTCACTGGTGGGGTTCCTCAGGGTTCTGTTATAGGCCCAATTTTATTTTCTTTGTACATGTTGCCCCTGGGTTTGATTTTTAAAAAATATGGCATGTCGTACCATTTGTATGCCGACGATACACAAATCTATCTCCCTTTGAAATCAGGAGATAATTGTGGTTCTAACTCACTGTTGGCATGTCTGTAGGAGGTTAAGAGTTGGATGACTCATAATTTGGTTCAGTTAAACCAAAGTTAAACTGAGATTATGCTTTTTGGCCCTGCCAGAGGATGCTTAGATATTGCAACATATTTTGGCACACGGTCAGACTATTGCCATGACCAAGTAAAAAACGTAGGTGTTGTGTTTGACCCAGAGCTGAAATTTGATAAGCAGATTTAATGCCTCGGTTAAGAGTTGCTTTTTCCAGATTAGGACTATTGCACACCTATTCTGTTGAGAAAAGATTTAGAAAAGGTTATTAATTCTTTTGTTCTGTCCTGCCTTGTCTATTGTAATGTTTTGTATGTAGGGTTCAGTCAGACCACTATATCACGCTTGAAGTTAGTTCAGAATGCAGCGACACGTCTGCTGGTGGGTGCTCAGAAAAGTCATCACATTTCTCCTGTTTTAGCTTCTCTCAGGTGGCTACCAGTGGATTTCAGGATAAAATATAAAACTCTGCTGTATGTATTTAAAGCAGTTCATGGGATAGCTCCTGCTTATGTATCTGAGCTTATTGCTCTTCATCAAGCACCTAGGTCTTTAAGATCAAATAATAAAGCATTGCTTTCTGTCCCTCGATCTCATTTAAAGTTAAAAGGTGATCAGGCCTTTGCTGTTGCGGGTCCGAGGCTTTGGAATAGTCTGCCTCTTGAACTAAGAGAGATTACTTTTTTAAATGCATTTAAAACCAGTGTTAAAAAAATATTTCTTGTCTTTAGCCTTTGAGAGGTTGGGCTAGTAACTGTATTTGTAAGTGGCATGTTGTTTTTATGTGTTGTTTGTTTTATGCTGCTGACTGTACACCACTTTGGTCTGCAGGTGCAGTTGTAAAGTGCTTTATAAATAAAAGTAAGTAAGTGAGTGACGAATCCACCCTTGTATGGATGCTGCTTCAATTTGATCAAATTCCCTCATCCTCTCCGGCTCCGGATTCCCCTTCTCATCCGCACTCTCCCTCTTCCTCTGACACCATCCATTTTTCTTCTTCTTTTTCTTCTTGGTTTTATGGGAGCCGTACATTTTTGTTGAAGACAGGTGAACTTACCTGTTGCCTTTTTATAGTGTTTAAACCTGATTGGTGTGTCTACAGTTAAGCACCAGTGTGTGTACACACCTGGTGGCTGTGTTTAACTTATTGGGTCATTGGTGTGTTCATTTGAAAGCCTTTGCTTTGAAATTGTAAGGAAATGACATCATGATACATTTCTGTGTCAAATGCATACAAGTGTGTTTAGTGTTTTGCAAATCACTGTGTGTAATGTTTTGCGAAAAGTGTGAAGCGGACAATGTGCTTAAAGTTGTGCAAATCTAGGCCAGGGTTTTGCTCCTTGAGTGTAAGGTTTTGCTAATTGTGGAAAAGTTTTAATTTTAGTGTGTAAGCAATTGAAAAAAAAACTGTATTTCTCAATAAGAACTTTTGAGTGAAAGAAATAAAATCTGGATTGTAATAAGTGAAGATGCTGAGATCTGTTAGTGTGATCTGTTAGTGTTTAATATTCTGTTGGGATTTAAAGTGTTTCTGTATTGTCTGTTTTGTGGGTCACCATTGTGCTGAAGAGAGCCTGTGCTTCAGTCCAGGATGGGCCAGAAAACATTGGTGTTTTGCTGTGTGTTTCTTTATTTAAGAGGTGGTGTAGTTGCTGATGCAGTGACATATTAATTCAAGCATGTAGTTAATTCAATATATACCTGTAAAATAGAAGTGTTTTTCTGTAAAATGTTAAATGAAAATGTCTGTAAATGTTTTTTTGCACTTGGTTTTTGTTTGGCAGCCGTAGCTGAAAGAGTTTTTTTTCCTCAGTTTGGGGGTCTGTCAACAACTCTGCATGGCCGAACGCGCTGATGACGTGTGATGTCTGTGCGAGCAGGTGCGCCGATGCATAGAAATACATATGTTGACATGCAAGTAGGACATCGGACCGAATGCAATGATTGGACACAGAAGATATAGTGTACATTTTTTATATTTATACCACTTCTATTAATAATTGCTGTCAGGATGTGAAGAGAGTTTTAACCAGTAGCAAACAGTGTTTCTAAAACATATTGCCTTCCCAACCTTCAACAAGCAAATTTAGAGCCTTAATTATAGAATCATAAATCTAAAATGATTTTATTTTATTAAACTGTACTGAAACAAGTTAAATGTTTTTTTATTGTTCAAAATAAACAAGAACTCTTAAAGTTCCCAGCACATCACATTTACGCTTCATTTGTCAACAATTGACTTATTAACTTGACTAAAGTTCTGTCATGACAACTCTGGGAGTGATTGGCATGGTAATGGGTATGAAAATGTTATATGTGTGGTCTTGGCGAAATAGATCTGCTACGCTGCTACTTTTATTGCTGCTGCTGTAGGTTATTGCTGCGGCAGAGCAAGTATGGGACTTGCTACTGCCAATACATGCATGACACACTGCTGTAAGCAAGTAAGACATGCTGCTGCTGTACAATGTAGCGTACATGAATTACCCATAGCAGATACAGGTGGAGCTGGGGATGGTGAAGGGTTTCTGAAACCACACTGCACTGCTAAGGCAAATGCTCAACACGTATTTGAAGGTTGAGCAGCGAGCTCATTGGCTACTGATACGACAGGAACCAATCAGCTGTGTCCTATGGATAACGATGTGATTATGAACAGGTGAGTAAAAGCACCTATTAGCCTTCACTAGAGTTTCATGCCAGAACTTTGTATTTGACCTGATAATGTTCACTATAGAAAGCGGATTAGAGGCCCTTAGTTTTACATTATGAATTGCAGTTTAAGAATGTGATTATATACAAAAAGCTTGTGTAGAAGGGAAGTGTTTGTGTACGTGTGTAGAGTATGATTTGGTCATTTAAACAACTTTACCAACTAGGAATAGGTATTTTATGAAAACATTTACAAACAATGAAAACCAATAAGTACCTTCAATGCCTTTAAGATTTAACATGCTATCATAAATTTCCTAGACTATTTGTCTCCAGACTAAACAGCTTAAGTTCTCCAGATGCCAGATGCAATGAATTAATTAAATCCAGGCTGGTTCAGAATCCCGATGACACATTATAGTGTTATTTAAAACATCTGAGTCCATTCATTGCAGTGATTGTAAGTACACATCATGCTGAGCTCTGTTCCAGCGTATCTTGCGCAGCAGATGAGTCGTCATGAACAGAGTGAGTATCTGGACCCCCAGCAGAATTATGACTACCGTGACAATCACTCCACTGTTGTGCTCAATCCAGCGGGAGATGCTGCCCAAACAGCCGCCCAGGAAGATCACGCTCTGGGCAGAGAACTCATCCATCTGTTGGGCGCCCACTCCACACTGGCTGTTCCACACCGTCCCGTTCTCTAGGGGGTCTACACAGCATGAAGGGGGCACTCCGCAAGCCTGGACCCCTGGAGCCGAACAGTTGAAATACCTGTGCCAGAGAAATGGATACCGGTGAGACTCACTCAACTGGATTTGCAACAATGCTTTTTGAGTTCAAAGGTAGGTCAAGGGTGAAGTGTCATATATGTCCCACTTGTGGCACCAAGAATTAATGCAAAAACAAGAAGGCCTATGTTTTTACATTTTGGAAATTGTTAGTGATACATGCCTGAAATTCTAAACCGATGTTGTAGGTTATTTCTATTTGGTTGCTAAGGTGTTCTTAGGCCCTGTGCCAAATGGCACACTTCATATGCACTCACGGTCTTGTGGCCACCTTAAAATGGCCGCCGATGTGCGTGACCGTGAAGTCCAAGAGACTGAGGGGTGTCCCATTTGTCATTTTAGTATTCAGTCGATATGTGCCCTCGATACACATGAGCTCTGCAGCAGACTTATACGGTTATACCCGACAGTCAAAGCACTATTACTTCACGAAAGTGTGGACTGGTAGTGTTCAGGGTGCCATTTGGGACATGGCAAAATTAATGTTCTGATGCTAGGTCATTGCTATGTGGTTGCTAAGGGACTCAGAGGGTTTTTTAGTACATTTCTATGTGATTGCTAGGGTGGTCTGGGTGGTTGCTTACTAGAAAAGGTCAAAAAGGTTCATGCAAATCCATGAATGCTGCCATGATGCTAGGGTGTTGCTAGGAAGTTGCTAAGTGATTCTAAATTTGATTTTAGTGCATTTTTGGGTGGTTTCTAGACAATTGCTTACCAGCCCAGGTCAAAATTGTACATGCTAAACTTGATGCCACAATGCAAGGGTGTTGCTATGTGGTTACTAAGGAATTCAGAGTAGTTTTTAGTGCATTTCTCAACAGACATTTACAGCGATAGTCTGGCGTTATAATTTATTTGCTTTTGGTGTACTGTGGAGTGGGTAAAACTGTTTTTAATGGCAGGCTAGCATATACCGTTGACTCGCGCTAGCCTAGCACCGGCCAACTATGCAACTGGAAGGATTGGATGAAAATTTTTGAAAACTGTTTCCACTGATAAATAACACCCAGGCTAACTTGGAAATGAGGTCCGATTACCAAAATCCTGAACCACCCCTTTAACTTTAAACTCCCTTCAATAGAGCCTTACTTTGCCAATAACGGGTAATCGTAATTGGGATTGCTAAATAAGGATTGTGGTGTCATCAAGTGAAATATTGGAAAGCATGAATGGGAAAATTATGGGTAAGCCAACTCCAAACTATGAGTCCAGAGTGCATTATGCTGGATACGATCTTTATTGCAAATTAGGTTGTATAATCTGTTTATTTAACTTTGGACTACTGCAGTGTTGGAAACTGTTATGATGTCAGCCCCTCTCTTGATTTCCACTCATTTTGCTCATGCACTCACACATTGATTTCCCAGTCTCTGTAGGTATCCGCCCCGCAGCACTGCAGGCCCGTCTGGATCTCATCAGTGATGAACCTCAGGTCCAGGTCGTCCTGGTACCGCACCATGGCGGCCTGCATACCCGAGCGCAAAACCTCCACGATCTGGCCTTGCAGGCTGTAAACCAGGACCGCCGCCAGAACCTGCACCATTAAAAGGAGCAGGACAGCAGCCGAGAAGGTCCGAAGAAGGCACATGTTCTCCCGCAACGCCCCCACGCATCCCGTCAGGCTCAGCAGGGCGAGAACCAAACCGAGGAACGTGAAGAGCAGCATGGGGTCTGTGCCGATACCGCTGATCTTCTCCTGAGCAAAAGACTCTTTGTTAATCAGGCCCCACAGGCCTACCACTAGCGTGACCAGACCGAGAACAGTGAAGAGCAGGTTGCTCGTGATGAGGAGGTACTTCAGAATATAGTCGCTCCAACTGGACGAACTGTAAACCCGTGGAGCGAAGATGTTCCATGATGAAGCTCTGGTTGACCCTTCATGGCAGGATAAACTCGAGCTGGTTTGACTTCCTGAACTGTCGTGCGTTCCCAGATACGTGGCCGCTGAGGTACCCTCTGAGTTTTTAACGTCTCCCTGATGATGGTATAAGAAGTAGAAAGTTCATGAATTTGGTCAGATGAATACCCTAAAGGTGATGATACACAGGGCAACTTTTTGAGCAATGTTGCCGTCAACGGGCACAGGGCCCACAACCTAAATTATCCAGACAGAAAGTTATTGCACATTTTCAATGGGAAAATGCCAAGCAACAATCACTCTGCAAGATTGCCCAGCAACATTGCTCAAAAAGTTGCCCTGTGTATCATCACCTTAAGAGCTCCTGGGCCAGATTCACGAAACAGTGTCAGTGCATTCATAATAATAACCATATTAATAATAGTTAATCAAACACTCTTGTTCAGTTGAATATCCTTAGACAGTTTGGACCAAATTTACAGTTTCAGTGCATTAATAATAATTATTATAATAATAACAATAGAAACTTAATTATTATTATTTTTACTCTGATTAAACATTATGAAAATTATAATAATATTATTGCTAACTGTTGTTATTATTATTACTATTAGTTTTATTATTACTATTAATACATTGAAACTGTTAAGTAAATTTGGCCCAAACTGACCAAGAGTGTTTCATTAAACTATTTGGAAATAATAATAATAATAATAATTGTTATTATTATAATTATAATTATGTATTATTATTGATTATTGTTGTTGTTGTTTCTGTTACTGTTGTTGTTCAATAATTTAAAATATTATTATTTGTGTAATAATAATGAACATTTCTTTTTCTTCTTCTTTTTCATTTATTAATGGTAATAAATAAGTATAACACATTGCTGCATTTGTTATTATTATTATAAATAAAAGTAATAAGAATGATACAAATAATAACAAATATTATTTATAATTTAAGTTATTAATATTTAATCAAACATTCTTGCCTCTCTATTGCCGCTAAATAGTGTATTAGAGGTAATCCTGCCTTAAACTCACATTATAAGTTGTTATGTTATTCCAATGAGCAGAAATAAGTTTTCACTCTTTGATTTACATAATGTCTTTTGTGAATTGGCTGCTACAACAGATGCTTAGCAGGGACAAAAGTACAATCAACTGGCAAATGTAGCAATACAAAAATGTAAAGAAAATGAACAGAAAGGAGTCACACTACCTTTGGTATCAGAGGTTTGTTCTCTCCATTCTGGAAGTGATTCCTCCGCACCCAAAAGAAAAATCTCCCAAAAGACGGAAACCACCCCATACCTCCCAAATACCGGGAGCGGACACGTTATGTCCTCCAGAGCGCTCAGAGAGGGATGCTGGTCTGCTGAGGGGTAGAGGAGACAGAAGGGAACGAGTGTGAGTGCGAGTGGGCCACGGCACAGCATTCCTACATCATGTGAGAGTCACAGTACTGAGGATTACAGGTCAGCGTTGCAACCGGCCCTGAAGGCTCAAGCACACAGTGTGCAGCTCACATGAACGACTGAACGCGTTAGCAAGATGGGTCACTGCTCCACCACTCAGACATAATAAAGCTTATAAAAGCACAATAAAGTTTATGCATGAGTTTATGGTCACAGGGACAGTTGTTATAGACTAAAACTGGTAAAAGTGGTGTTCGTTAATTGAAGTAAAGCTGAAATAAAATATTTAAACTTTCAAATATTTAAAACTTTAAAATAAAATAAAAAACTTTGAATGACAATTAGAAATAATGCCTTGGCAACTAATGGAAATAGAATTGAAGTAAAATTACTCAAACTAAAACGGGAATAAAAAAAAGAAATAAGCAAATGGTTTGGAAATGACATTAAAATATAACATTACATTTTTGATTTTTTTTACTATTCTAATATTTGTAACAGATGTCTTGTTTAAGATTGGTATTTAATGTAAAATACTATCCATTAGTGACTTTCAGTGAAAATCACTTTTGGAAAAATGCAGTAAACTAGCTTTTCGCTAAAAAGGGGAAACCTGCAGCTACTGAACACATTTGCAGTCCTCTGGAATTAAACGAAACATAAAATCAGCGTGATGCATGCATACATCTCATGGTGACTTTTCCTGTGGTTGCTTGTGCAGATGTGCTCGCTGTGAGATATCCCCCATGCTCCTGGATCTTTCCTGCATGACCTTGGCTTCGGGTCTTCATTTGAAGAGGAGAGCGCAGCACAGTAGGTATTCCAGGAATGAACGGAGCAGATTTTTCCTTCTCACAGCTCCATCCAGAGCCAAATCATCTCACACCACCTGACTCCAAAAATATTACTCATACAGACACTGCTGTCTGTGCAAACTCCATAAAACTGTGCTCGCTTCGCCATGTCTGGAGGTTTACTGATGCTTACGTTTGCATTATCTAAGTTCATTTATGCTCATATTTTGTTATTTTAAAAGTTCCTAATTTTGTTTTGACTAACAGACTTAAATATATTATGACAGTTTACTTAACAGAAAACCAAAGATTTTAGAGCGCTCGCTAATCCTTGATTAGACTCTCAGGACAGCTTTTTCTATGATTGCCTAGCAACATAAAAAAAACGCAGCACACTGCTCTTTTCCTAATTAAAAAAGTCAACCTGAAAAAACGCGTTCAGTGTGATCTGGATCTAAGTCTGTTGTGATTGGTCTACTCTTCTCTGATTGGTC